>NC_056732.1:549488655-549558655 GCF_019279795.1 Protopterus annectens | reverse complement strand
TGAATTTTTAATGCTATGTAATATTGCAGTTAATATCTTATATATACTATCCTGTAAAAAATCTAACGTGTTTGTGGTTATTAAACTCACACATAATTAAGCTGATGTACTCAGTGCCTAATGCACTCACCAAGAGCTATTAAATATTAGAGTTAAGGTACGCCTGCTCAAGATGATATATAGTGATCACATCTCAACCTCTTAAAGCAAGAAATCTTGATGAACCCATAGGGACATTTTTTAAATATTGTTCCTACAAATTTAGAAAATAGATGGATTAACAGGATTTACATTAGCATTAATTCTCTGAAGTTTATGAAGTCTGAAATCCAAATGTTTATTATTTTCTGACTTCAACCCTCAATATTTTGCCAATGATTTGCCAGAAAAACACAATTTTATGAGAAACAGACCAAAAGTACAAGGCAAAAAAAAAAAAAAAAAAAAATCTGGACATTCTGGGAAAATCTGTACAGTTGAGAGGTATGACAGTGATAAACATAAAATACTTATCTGCTTTGCATTCAGACCTGATGCATAATTACCCCATGCTTCTCTGAGGTGAGTTAGTCTGCCGTGATGTGCCTCATAGTTTTCTACTATCTCTTCTTCACCTGTACAGTAGAGAAAAGAAAAAATATATATAGAAGCATAATTAATAACTGCATTGGCTAGCTAATTAGTGCCATATCATAGACAGTTGAAGGGTTTGTATACTTGCACAATTGAGGGGTGTTTGTAGTCTTAAATTCATCCTCCCATCAGCTGAGGAGGTCCTGCTTGCACCTCTTTTTCACAGCGATGTTTGCAGAAGTAAAGCTGGAATATGTGTCTAAAGTGGCACCCATTTCAGACCTTGCATGTAACAGCTTGTGGGCAAAGATGCACAACCTTGCCAGCTGCATTTGTGCAATTGAAAGCACAGCAATGGTCCAGCAGGTATATTAACACTGATTACATCAAACAGCACAGAAGGTGTGAATATGGCAATGAGATCAGACATGTGTAATACTTAAACTACTGACTCATGATCCAGTGTTAAACACTGAGTTGCTTTATGGTGCTTGTTAGAATCATGGTTGGCTGGAGGACAAATGGTATGACTTGTGACATCCTGGGCTGTAGGGACTTATACACTAGTAAGATTGAATAGTACCACCTGGCAAACGAACCCATGACAAAAATGGATAAAATGTTAAGTATTGGTTATTAACTGTCAGTGCCACAGGGAACTTATTTTTTAATGTGTTAATTACAGATATACTAATATAACAATGAATGCAGATCTACTTAAGAGATGCTTGTATGTCTGTGAGTTTCCTCAGTCATGGGACTGCATTTCCATATTGTGTACGTCATACCTATGCAAGTGTACTCTAAATTAAACTTCATCATTGTCAAGTTTAACATCATTTAAGCACATTATTTTTGGCTTCTATAGCAAACATCAATGATACATTTGTTGCAATAAACATAGTTATGATACTCATTTACATTTATTGCTACATTCCTAATCAAAATGTTGTGACAAATGCATTCTGACCCCCCCTCCATAAGCATATTGATAAACTGGATTCAAACCCTGCATCATCTGTTCTCTTTTTCTAAGCTCATGGTACTTGCACCTCGTACCACAGGGAAACCCAGCTGACATAATCTGTTCTCTTTTTCTAAGCTCATGGTACTTGCACCTTGTACCACAGGGAAACCCAGCTGACATCATCTGTTCTCTTTTTCTAAGCTCATGGTACTTGCATCTTGTACCACAGGGAAACCCAGCTGACATCATCTGTTCTCTTTTTCTAAGCTCATGGTACTTGCACCTTGTACCACAGGGAAACCCAGCTGACATCATCTGTTCTCTTTTTCTAAGCTCATGGTACTTGCACCTTGTACCACAGGGAAACCCAGCTAACATCATCTGTTCTCTTTTTCTAAGCTCATGGTACTTGCACCTTGTACCACAGGGAAACCCAGCTGACATCATCTGTTCTCTTTTTCTAAGCTCATGGTACTTGCACCTTGTACCACAGGGAAACCCAGCTGACATCATCTGTTCTCTTTTTCTAAGCTCATGGTACTTGCACCTTGTACCACAGGGAAACCCAGCTGACATCATCTGTTCTCTTTTTCTAAGCTCATGGTACTTGCACCTTGTACCACAGGGAAACCCAGCTGACATCATCTGTTCTCTTTTTCTAAGCTCATGGTACTTGCACCTTGTACCACAGGGAAACCCAGCTGACATTTGCTTTTTCTTCAATGAGTATTATACAGACAGTTGACAGCCATGCAGCAGCACCAGGCTTGTTTGTGCTACAGAATGCAGCTCAAATGAAATGTTTAATTTTTTTTCTTTTGGCTGTGAATCATGTTTGTGCACTGCCGAGCAGAGCAAAAAAGCAAAATGCATTATAAACAAAAAGAAAATTACCTTGTATCACAGAGTAACACATTAATGGATATATGTAGCAAGGAACACAACAGTTATAGCATTAACATGACATATTGATCCATTTCTCATCTGCTTGACACATCAGAAGTAGCATTTAGGTTACACATCATCAGGATTCCATGTAATGGCTATTGTCCTGAAAGGGGACACACAGAGAATGACAGGAGGTAATTCTTGCCACAGTACATGTAATTATCATGACATAAAAGTTTATAATATAATGTATTACTGTCAGGATTAATACTTGTGAGATATGAATATGTTTTTCGACATATATGACACATATGTCCACATTATTCATGTTACTGCTTTTGTGTTATCACACTTTACAAAATGTCATGTATCACAACACCCATAGCACATATTGCTATTAATAATGAGAAGAGACTGTATTAAGTTGAGTGTACTCATATGGAGCCTTACTTTTTCATTTATTTTGTGTATGATGAACAGATACATTCGTAGATAGTTTGTTTGATAACCATCATTTCTGGGTTACTTACGTATTTTTTTCCCTTGTTTGTTTCCTCTCATTCAGAACTTTGACACCTGCAATATCTTCTCCCTATAAACCGGCATACAATGACACTGAGAATGAAGCAAATATTCAGACACTATATCACCATGGGTTATTCCTCTTAGAGAGAGGCAAAGATGCCAGGTCCTCCTATGACTGTATCTGGCAGCAGGTGGTCAAAGGCATAAATACAGTATGAGGTCATGAATGTACATATTCAAAAATGAGACACGGAGCCAGTGATATGATCACACAGGTGAGATGTAGGGTGGTTCCAGTTGCCCTAGAATATATGGCCATGGGGGTGGTCCTGGTACCAAACTAGAGATGACTGAAACAGAGGAGTTCCTGCCCACTATGAGAGATCCAGACAACTCAGCATAGGTTTCACACAGAGCTGTTGATGTTGGGGATGATGTGAAAGACAACCCAAGTGTGTCAGGCCGTGTGTGTCTACTGCAGAACTTCCAGATATGCAATATAGTTGAGTAATTCTCATTATAGGTATATAAATGTCATATATTATATGTGTGTATAGAAAGAGACAGTAAGAAAGGTGGAATCAGACACTGAAGGAATGAGAGAGTGAGAGAAAGAGGAGGGGGAGTCAACTGGATACAACTTTTGCTAGAAATTCTGCAGCTGTCAAGTGGATAGTTTTCTGTTTTTTGTGTCATTTGCATTGTGAAGTTTATTAGCCATGTTTCTTCTCCCTTTCTTATATGTAGGCACATCTGGTTTTCAGTTAGCATGGCCACCTGCACATGGTAAGCGCACCTTTAGTATTCTTATTATTGTACATACAGTATATGTATGTCTAGCTAAAAGTCATTTCTATATTCCAGAACATCCCTACCACACTGCTCGTGTTGCCTATTTTCAGATATTTAAGGATGCAAGAAAATCAGTAGGAAAACAAAAATTAAGAAGAAGAAGAAGTTTGGTATGAGTTATGCTTCTGTTGTCTGTTCACTCAGAATGGTATACTCTTGGTGTAAACTTAGTCTAGGCATTAATGAGTCTGGTGTCTCTATTTTGGGGAAGTCTTTTATCCAGATATTTTCAGAGATAACATATGAAAGGTGATATTGTGGTGTTGACATAGTGATAATAAAATTAATCATATTAAATAAAAGTAATCACACACACATACACACACACACACACACACACACACACACACACACACACACACACACACACACACACACACACACACACACACACACACACAATATTTTTACTCACACAAAGTATTATTTTTGAAAAAAGCTAATAATTGACTCCTGATGACTATAAAGGGAAGCTTATTTCACAGCCTTGGACAATGCTGTTGCATGCATCTGTCATAATATTTCTCTTTACATTTTTGTTTTCTAATATAATATTTACAGTCTCCAAGCTTTGCATTCCAGGCATAGGCACTGAAACAGAACTGGATAATATCTTACCTTATACAGCAAGCAAAGGTCACCTCTTAATATTCTAAGCACAGAATATGGTGACCATACCTCTCAAATGAACACATTTTCACAGAATGTCCAGATTTTTGCCTCATATTTTTGGTCTGTATTTCATCATATTGTGGTTTTCTGACAAATTAGTGGCAAATCAATAAAGAGTGAAGTTAGAAAACAATGACAGACATTTGAGTTTCAGACTTCATACCATTCAGAAAATTCATATTAATGCAACACCTGTTATTCTATCAAATTTTTACGTTTATAAAAGCAATATTTAAAAATTGTCTCTAGTTTTGAGCCTTTGTCCCACTTTTATTTATTGCTTTGTCCAGATTTCTTGCTATAAAAAGTTAAAAGTTATGAAGGTGACAACTCCTAAAACTTTTCTAGAAAGTGCTTTTCTAGCCAGCTCCTTTTTTCTACTAATTGTTTTAAGTTACTTCATGTAAATTAGGAACAAGTATGCAAAATCTGAAGGTAATGCTACTCAATGCTAGAAGTCTAAACCTCAAAATGCACTCTCTCTCGAGGCACTCCTAAACATGGAGAACATCGATATCTGTGCAGTAACTGAGACCTGGTTCAAGTCTCCAGAGAGCACTCCTGCAATACCAGGCTACCACTCTTACCACACTTTTTGGCCACCAAACCAGGTCCGAAACTCTAAAGGTGGAGGACTGTCCATATTCACCAAGGATATTCACACCTTCAGGCTAGTTGCCCAACACAGTGCATCCGCAATTCTCCAGGTGCAACTAACACTATGTAAGACTTCAATCCAAACTGTAGCTTGCTACAGATCCCCCACCATGCCCCAAGATTCTTACTACACCTTTCTAAACATATTGGAAAATATTCAGATACAACCAAACAGCCTAATACTGGGTGATTTCAACTACCCTGCCATTAACTGAGAAAACTACTCGTGCACCAACACCTTTGCCCAACGGTTCTTGGAATTCATAAATTCCAATGCCCTGGATCAACTAATCCATAGTCCCACCAGAGGCTCCAGTATCCTGGACCTGGTCATTACCAACATGGGAAATCGATGCTCCACAGCAAAGGCCACCCCCTCGTTGGTTAGGTCTGACCATAAGCTAATCACCTTTGATATCCACATCCCACCCCCCACCCCACCCCCCCAGTAAGGAAACATCTGTACAAAACTTCTCCAAGGCCAACTTCATTCTACTCAAGTCAGAAGTGACAAACTTCTTGACACCCATGCAGATGGGAACTGAAAGTTTGACTGTTGAATCCTACACTAAAGCACTGCATGAGCACATTCACTCGTACATGAATCGTGATATCCCAAAGAGAACCAAGATGCTTTCCTCCAAAAAAAGGGAAGCCAATTTGGTGGTCCCCTGTCAAAAACAAACTATACAACAGAAGGAAGAAACTGATGCAGAAAAGAGGAAAATCCCAGGATGCAAAAAACTCTCTTACCAGCCTCAGTAAGAAGCTGAGATCCCTCATAAAATCCTCCAAGGCTAGTTACAAAAATAAAATTGCCAAAGATTCCAAAGACAACCACAAGGCATTCTATAGCTATGTCAAGAATCTAAATGGCAATGTTTAGATCTGCTCTGAGCTACAACAGAATGCCATTAAATATACTGATCCCAAGGACATTGTAATGGCCTGGCAGATCGATTCAGTGCTAACTTCACCCCCCCCCTCTGACCCCCTAAAGGGCCCATCTCAAAACCAAAAGATTGCCAAATTCTGGTAATCACGGCCACATAGGTAAAAAATACGCTCTCCAAAGTTAAGAATACAGCGTCCATGAGACCAGACAACATCTCGGGCTGTGTATTGCATGAACGACAAAATGAACTGGCACCTCACCTAAGTGTCATGTTTAATCATAGCCTCACCTCAGGCTTCGTTCCCACTGAGTGGCACACAGCTGCAGTTATCCCACTCCACAAGGGGGGATCCACCTTGGATCCTGGGAACTAATGTCCCATCAGTCTGACGAGCCTGACTTGCAAGGCCATGGAACATATTATCATGGAACTTATAAACAAAGACATTGGCAACCTTCAAACACTGGACCCAACCGAGTTTGGGATCGTGAAGGGCTGGTCGTGTCTCCAGAACCTGATTGACTTCTTTGAATTAGTCTCCAGAGCCATGGACGAGGGTAAGGCAGTCCACACAGCCTATCTGGACCTCACCAAGGTCTTCGACACCATCCCCCACTCTGGAATTATAGATAAACTTACTAAGCTGGGCATAAATCCCTACGTCACTCGATGAGTTGCCAACTGGCTTACTGACAGAACCACACTGTAAAAGTAGCCAACTCCAAATCCAGCTCTAGACAAGTGATAATTGGAGTATCTCAGAGTTCAGTCCTGGGACCGCTCTTGTTTGGCATCTAGTTCTCTGAAGTACAGGCCAACACTGAGGGACTCTGGCTAACAAAGTTTGCAGATGACTGCAAACTGGGAGCCATTATTGAATCCCCAAATGATGTGGATATTCTACAAAAGGGCCTTACAGAAACAGATGCTTGGTGCCAGAGCCATGGGTTCAAGCTCAATGCCAAGAAGTGTATAGGTATCCCCTTTGGGAAAAACCATGCACCCATGAATTATTACATAGGTGGCAGTACACTAAACACCAAAAGTGTGATAAGAGACTTAGAAACACAGGTGAACAGTGGTCTCACCTTCGATAACCACATCGTCACAACAGTCGGGAAATCCTTCTATGTGGCACACCTCATCACTAAGGGCTTTTCATCCAGAAAAAAAGGAGGTCATTTTCCCACTGTACTCATCCCTCATTAGACCCATCATAGAGTACAATGCCCCATTTGGTATGTACCTCACAAGACATCTGCAACAACTGGAAAGGCTGCAGAAACACCTCACTAAAAGAATCACAGGCCTAAAGCAGATGCCCTATGCTGACCAACTAAAGAACCTCCAGCTATACTCTGTCACATATTGTCTACTCAGACGTGATCTCTGCTTAACATACAAGGCCATGTCAAACTCAGAGCTGTTGGACATGCTACACTTAAAGAAATCCCAATCCATCAGAGCCACATATTCCATGGACCTAAACCTTGTCATCACAATGAACAAAACATACTGGAGGGATAGGTTCCTGACCCAGAGACTCCCCATATTCTGGAATAGACTGCCCATACATGTCAAGCAGAGTGCCTCCTTGGCCCTCTTCAAAAGGAACCTGGACAACTGGATGGGAGATAGGAAGTTTACCCCGGGGATCATGTCAGTCACCCTGCTAGACGATGGTCCAAGGATGTAAATATTGTGGGAAGAAATAGCCAGGGAATTGTTATGGCTAGGCTTGTATAGGCCCTAGGGCCAATAGCCTAGTACCTACCTATGAATCTATGAACCTATGTAAGTTGTTCAAATGGTACAAAATACAGCAGTATATTCAAAAGTCAGAACATTGGGGAATAAAGTAGTACAGTGATCTCTTTGAAGTGACAGGTTTAAACTTTACAATCACATTTGACATAGATTATGCCTTTCTGACATTGATGAATGCACACTGGTTAACGTGCTATCAATGGCTCTAGTTCTTTCATAAAAGCAACTTTTTTGCATAAATTCACCATTTCTATAGTCAAAATGTATGCCTTTTTTGACGAGTGTCATGATACTACACTTACTGACACTAAAGCCAAGGCCATTGTTCCTGCACCAAATATGTACATTTTGTAGATCATCCTGAAAAACTTTGCACATTAAAGCAATTATGTTACCCAGTCTGCTGTCGTCAGTATATTTGGATGTCCACAACCTAGTTCCCACTCACATACTTGAGAAGAATAAACAAGAAGAAGTAGATGTTTGTGCTTTCTTACTTATCTAATATGTTATCAGTTGAATTGTATATGGATCGACATGAAATTTGTTAATTATCCCTTACATGGATAATGTTGTATGCCTTAGAAAGGGCAATATAAGCAGCATGTATTATCAGTCTTTTCATAAGTGCTGCTCTTACAGCTTTTAATAACACCACTGGCATCAATAGGGAAAATCATACCCTCAAAAAAACATACACTGTTCCATATCTAACAGAAGTCCCCTGTATTAGTTTTGATAAGTTGCACTATGACTCTGTCCATGATTTTACATAGGATACTTTTCAGACTGTCTAGGTATTATGTAAGTTCCCTTACTGAGAATCAATACCACTACAGCTTGTCACCACAGGTCAGGGATATGTCCATATGCTAACATTCTATTTAACATTTCAGGGACACGGTTAGTCATGTTTTCCAAGATTCTCATGGGATGCCATCAGTTATATTGTCAAGTCACACGGAACTCAAGTTTTTGATCTTACTAGTGGCATCAAGCGCTCTAGTTTAAAAAAACCCAGAAGTATTAAAAATCTGATCCTCAAACCAATAGTTCACCTTTACCTTGAAGGAACTAGGTATCTGATAGTCTGATATCTTAAGGGAGTTTACATATTACATATCAGAGAAATTTATTTCCTAACATCATAGTCACACTATCTAATGTCATTATAAAACATGTAGCCCTTGTTGTTAAGGAGTGGTTTTGAAGTTATATACCCACAGTGGCTGTGCCATAATGTTACTAGAGCACTAATATGTACATTTTGTTTTCCTCTTAATAGCCAATATGCTATATTATACTAATTCAACTTTTTTAACTAGGCCTTTTAACCACTACCCTCAGTATGAAAATAAGTCTTGCATAATATTTTTGAATGCACTCAAGTCTTTTAATGTCCCAGCTGGAATAAATACATAAACTAGTTTCAAATTCAGACAATGGCCTGATTAAGCTTTTGACCAAAGGAACTAGCACTTCAATAAATAGTTTGTACTATCAACATCATCAAGCAAAACATTTCTTCACTACTTGGCCATCATAGTGAATACAGTCATGTTTGTTTGATATGAGTATCACTGAGTCTTTGAAATGAGTGCATTCAGAAATGATATACTTATCTAAACCACAAATTCCACATATGTGATTTTTACATTTCCCACTATTAAATGAGATCCCATTCAGAATGAGTCACATGTAAAATTCATCCAATTAACTTCGGACATGCTCCTTCTCTTTTTTTCTCTTTTTTTTCTTGGCAACGTGCCTGTAGCCTTAACTTCATCTGCCAATTCTGAAATTCAGCATTTAGGGCAAATAGGCATAGCAGGCATGAATATGTAAAAATAGAAGGAGTCCAAGAACTGAGCCCTGATGCAAACCACTTGCAGTCAGCAATGACTCCCTACCATACAACAAGTACACAATCCACCCTAAAATGTATGGATTGGGATACCGGTTCTTAAATGCCGTTACAAATATAACATGTGGCTTGGCAAGTCCCAAAACTGATATATTTTGGAATTCTGTTATCATAAGCTGTTACAACATCTGAACAGAAGTTAGTTGCACAGGATCTGCCTACTGTATACCTATCCAGAGCGATATTTACATTTTGATTAAAGCCGATGTCTTGCATACCCATGACCAGGACCATCTTATCATTTTCTGATGATGCGTGTCAAACTTACGGTAGTTATCAGGATACTTAGCATTACCTTTTTATGCACACGCATTATAAATGCCTGTTTCCAAATGGTAGGAATATATCCTACCTGCAGGGTTTACTGAAATAACTTAACCAACATTGTACACAGCTTTTTCCTTCCATTATTCTGGGATAACCTATTCACTTCATCATGTCCTGAGTTTTTGTACTTATTAATTTTAACAGAGCTTCATGTACCCACTCATTTGTAACACGTTAACATGCTGAGTCTTCCGTTGAAATATTAACTGGTCACAGAGAGTTTTCCTGTATAGAATTCAGAGACTGATTTGGCTATTCCCTTATTATCAGTTTTCTAAATTGGATGGGCACACAGGCTGTGACACTGTGTGCTCTTTAAATAAGTTGATCAAAACATACTTAAACAATAAAAATTATGAATGTGCATAATTATTTATTTATTGATTGATTGATTGATTGGCATTTGTTTACCTGTAAGGTCTGAATAAGCACTACCCTTTTCACCAGAGGCTTAGCGAGAAAAGCTCCATTATACAGACACCTCAGACATTATTTGCATTGTTTCATCATTTAAAGTCAATTTTGTTCATGAACAACAATTCCATTAGTCAGACATCCTTGACATCAGTTACAACATTTATAAACAGTTTCAATTAAAAATAACAGTCACATGGGTTGTAAATGAATATTTGTTTATATGTTTTAATAGAGGAAGGTTTATGTAGTGCAATATTATCATTTTGCATAGATTGTCAGGTTTTATATACGATACTACATTTACCGACACTAAAGTCAAGGCCATTGCTTCTGCTTATGCAGTTTCTGAGCTATTAAGAGAGCCCTGAATCTCTAATATTTTTGTTCAGGATCTTAAAGCTGTTTGAGGGGAGATCTTTGTCTCACTTACAGTGCCATAAGATAGCCAGTTGTCTTGGACCTCCTGCATCTCTAAAAGTCCAATGGTTCAACCAGTGCTAGAACTAAGGATTTAATCTTCACCAACAGATGTAAATAAAACATGGTGGGGAGATGATTTTATAACTTAGCACCTCTCAAAAACCTGGAATAAGCTCCTCTTAATGTTAATCAGTGAGACTCACTATATTTCTTTAAACATAATCAGAAGGCTGGATGGGTATTCAGAAATTTACTCTAGGAGTGGTAGGTTCGGTTCTCTTGGAGGAAGGAGGTACAGCTGGGGGGGTGGCAAGGTGTAAAAGGCCAGACTAAATGGCCTTGGAATATCTACAAAATGAAAGGCATGACAATGATTTCATCACACCTTATTATTAATTACTGTGGCCTCTTAAAATGTGTTGCAATCATAAGGGAAAATTAGTTTTTGTCAATGGTGTGTACATTCAGCATGTTGGCTTTAATAATCGTTCAGCGTAAAACTTAAAAAATAGAAAGATTTTAAAAATCCTGAAATCAGTTGAGCTTAAGTGATGCCCTATCCTCTCAGTAATTAATGTAGCATTAAAGTAGGGCAATAAAACAAATGGACCTGATTATAAATAAGTTGCTATTGAAAGAGTGACTTCTGTCTAATATCAAAAATGTCTTAAAGTAAGCAAAATAGTTCCAAATTACGGGTTTAAGGAATGAAAATGGATTAATAAGATTTTCTTGGGTTTAACGAATGAAAATGGATTGATAAGATTTTTTTCCATAAAAATGAATGCAGATACTATATGCACTGACAATATTCTCACATAAGATTTATTCCCTGGAAATTTGAGTTTAAAGACTATAACTGAGTTGTATTAATGATAGTTTATATAATTCATGGACTGATAATAGTGTATTCATGATACTAGTATGATGTCTTTCTGCCTGGTTACACATAAAGATGGGTGAAGGTTGTACACTACAACATGAAAGGAAGGAGGGGTTGACAGTAAGCATCTGGTATTTGATGGTCATGGCTGGGTCCAAAAGGAATAAAGCAACAAACCAAAACAAAAAAGATATTGGGATTATTTCCACCACATTGCTTTTATTATGTTTCATTAATTCCAGGTAATCTATGAACTGTAGTAAGTTGCAGAATCCAGAGTTCACCTTGAAGTAATATAGTTATCAAGCTGAAAATATCAAATAAACTAAATGTATTATTTATCATTGCTGAATTTCTGATAACTATTTTGTGACTATGCACCTGACACTTAACCAGTCATTATCCCTGAAAAGGGGATATGTATCCAGTGGGCTTGCTTGGCTTATAAATACAATTGTGATTAATATTAACAATACATTGGCCATTATACTGGCAGAGTAATACTGTCAGTAAGTGTCAATAAACCAGCAATACATGTTGGAGATAAATACATTAGGTAAGGTTCCAAGAAGTCTTGCAGTATATACACCTTCAAGTTATATGGTCATATGGATTCACTTTAGAAGCTTGAAATACTGAAATATTGAAATTCAGTATTTTGAGCCCATAAAGTGGATAAAGTGGAATCCTGAAAAGAACGAAAACTCAGAAGCGCGAAATTCAAAATCTCGCATACTGGAGATTTTGAATTAGTGCTTCTGCTGTACACAAACACACACCTACCTCCCCACACACAAACACAAGCTCTGTCCTACATAAACGCAAGGGGGGCAAGCTCCCCTGCACCCGTGTGGGGGGCTGTGCCCCCCACACCCCCCTACTTAAATATTCTAACTCCGAGGTTGCACTACCTACAAAAACACAGAAAACATCACCACAGAAGCTACATTATCCTCCCACACACACACATCACAGCAACAAATCACAATAACACACACCGCAGCTCCTACCCAAAACCCTTAACACATAAACACTTACCTGAATCCATAACCACAGCAAAACACCAGAAGTGATAATTCAAAATCTTTGGTATGCAAGGTTTTGAATTTCGCGCTTCTGAGTTTTCGTTCTTTTCAGGATTCCACTTTATGGGAGCGAAATACTGAATTTTGATATTTCAGTATTTTGAGCATCTAAAGTGAATCTGGTTATATATACAACATTGACATACACACATATGTATACATATGTATAGCGATATATAAATAGATAGCGAGAGAAAGGAAACATTCCCTGTCTGAACATCATGAAGACTAACTTTTTATATGTACAAAATAATACAGCACAAGAAAAGTCAACACACACTAGACTCACTAAAGGATGCACAGTGTCACAGGCATGCAGATTTTTAGTGTCACAGTTTCTATAATTATCACACTCGAACAGTGTTTCACTGCACAAGAAAGCTGAAAGCTCACTTGGTACATGGATAACAGTGACAGCTGTAAATCTACTAGTTAAACCTGGTGAATCCATTTAATTGCTCTAAAACTTATCACAGTATACATCTTGAAAAAAAATAACACTACTAAAATTATCCTAAAAGTATTAGTTTTATTTTTGTGTGTTTTATATTATTCTTTGGGATTTTATGCCAAAAAACTTGCGAATTCAGTTGCCCAGATAACTTTAAATATCTTATTGAAGGACATTGCCTAAAACTATAATGTTATGTAATTCACGGCTAAACGGATTACTATCAATCATTTGTTGTAGTCAGGTTTTCAAGAAATGTGGAAATATTGGTATTTCAGATCACCCTGCCACACCTTGTTGTTTACTGAAACACAATCTAGAGATGATTTAATATCTGTGACCAATTTTTTATTGTATTGAATGGGCAGGTCTTGAGTATAGGATGCCAAATATTTCACTGTTCTCTACAAAATATCAGTAATACTGTGCTATCACTGGGGCATATTTATATATTTCTGTATTTGATGTTTTAACAATGACTTGAACTCTTTCATCTTCATAAAAGAAGGTACATATCCCTACATTACAGCAGATTGTAATCATGATTTAATGCTATAGTAAAAGACAATGTATGCGTGATGATTTGAGAGAATGTTTGCAGAAACCATCTATTGCTAGAACAGGAAAAGGAACTATCCTAATAGCTATGGGTTCCATGTATATGGAAAAACTGCATTTACCAAAATGTGTTAGTAAAAAGCAACATCCTTAGGCTTTTTAAGTTCAGGAAGGTATCTCATACTTGTATGGGCTTTGTGAAGTTCCCAAGATTTTGAGGAGTTATGTGTGGTTCACTGCTTTATATTTCTAATGTTGACTAAGTACCTTCCCAGTATCAGGACTCTATCTTTGCTACAAACTAAAGTTATTTACTCAGATTTTAACTGTGTTAGCTCCAGTTCCAGGATGTACTTATAAATGTGTGGCTGTCTCAAAGTTGCCTGGCTAGATTAGTTTTAATTCCATAAGCTATCTGGTACTGACTGTAATGACACCATAATATTTGGAAATACTAATCTTAAAGACAGTAAACTGCCACCAACTTTCCTTTCTGAATGTGTTGAGGTTATTTGAGGTTAAGTCCAAGCAAGTTATACATCTTTCTGTGAAGTACATGATGTCCTATTTCTGACAAAAAACTTTTGTGTGTGTGTGTGGAGGGGGGGGGGAGTACAGTGGATTTCTCTATACCTGATTAAGAATTGTATAATCTTTTATTTTTATTAGCACTACGAAGTTCATCAATATTCTTAGACATAGTGCTAATGGTGCATTAAAACTCTGGAAGCTGCATGTCTGCATATACAGTATAAGATGCATGTCTTACCTTGACCAGATTGCCTAATCTCATTTAAAGATATAGAAGTGCATATACCAAATGGATATTGTAAACATGTTTTCTTTACACGTATAAAGCATGCACTAATAGCACTAACAGCAAGAGCCAAATCAATAGACCTATAATGTTAAAGGGTTGGGAGGGTGGCCTAATGGTTAAGTTGTTTGCCTTACAAACAAAAGATGCAGGATTTGAGTCTCACAAGGGATAATTGGCTAGGCTTAAAATGGCTCACAAGGGCAGTTAGCCTAGTACTAACCTATGGACATTAGACTTTGCGTTTCATTTTTAATATTCCATGTTTAATTTAGTAATCTGTTTCTAGCATAATGCATAGTAATTTTATATTATAGTTTTATTTGTACTACTGATATTTTTTGTGCGGTGCTATAACTGACTTACCAGATTTTATTTCTCATTTTAAGCAGCAATTCAGTGACAGAGCAGCAACATGGAGAAGGCAATCAATTTTTTGACTCAAAGGTCAATCACATTTACAGAACAATACAGAAAAGTCAATGACGTTTCAAGTGTTGAGTGCCAAGTCAGTGTAATCTTTACTTTATAGGGTCTACTTGGCAGAGATTTCTATTTTATTTTTGCCTAAAAATCATTATCCTCACAGCCTACAAATTCTCAGAAGAAATCAACAGTTCAGTATTTGAGACTGTGCATTTAGTCTTACAAGAACAGCTGGCTTCTGACATGGAAGCTCCAAGTCTCCAATGTCTTTCCAGGCATGTTACTGTAGGTGGTGCTGTTGAGCAAAGTTATGTTTCACTTTGATATGTGTTGGCATAGTTTGAAGTACACTACATGCAAACCTTAAAATATCAACCACTTTCACCATGCAAGAACATTTCTGAAGCATAATAGGAAAATATAGTTCATTTTTAAGTGACAGATATATTTTTCTCAGTATAACAATATCAGTTATTAACACTTAAAAAGAGAACAGCGGCACTTAATATCATATTTTATGCTTATACTTTCCAACATTTTTAAATATGTGCCCAGAAAGCCATTAGAAAGAAAAACATACATGACTTGGTTTAATGTTTTGGAGGGAATAAGAATTCTCAATAATTTACTGTGGGCAGCAAGCCACCAGTTCTGTACGTTCTATCATTATAAGACTTTATAAGTTTCTCTTTCTGATTATTAATGTTTTAAAATGTTAAACAATTAAGGCTTGTAACTGGATATTTTTCAATGGTAAATGAGAGCTCCAATGTCATTTAAGCAATATATCTATATATTTAGTAAATATGCTATATAAAAACAGGCATTTCAGCAAATTAATAATTAAAATTCCGCAACTGATAGTATTTGTATTATAGTATTTCAAGTCTGCAAATCTGATAATTGAAGATGATAATTATTTTGTTATATTTTTTTTTTTTTGCTCAGAGAGTCAGAAACTTTGTCTAGCCATAAGTCATGAAGCATATTATGGCTTGAAAGGTTATCAAATGCTATCTGTTTCTTAAGGCTTAAATCAGAAACTGTAGCAGAAGAAACCACAATATTAACATAAACAATAGTACTCAGTATAAGTAATTAAAATGTTGTTGTCATCCTATCAAACAGGTGATAGCAACATACTGGGTTGATCAAACATCAGGTAATGTGATGTGCATGTGATGGTTCTAGGAGGATAGAGCAAACGTTGTCCATATGGCCAATGGAGTGCAAATATAGAATTGAACCATACCATTACTGTATGTTTTGTTGTTCTCACAGTCTCTAGAATAATCCACCATGAACCCAGATGCTACTGTCTTCTCATCATCCAGATATGAGTCATAGTATAGGATCACTGTGTCTATACTAGGATTTGTTAAATGATCTAAATTGGTATAGGATCGATGTGTCTATATGAGGATTTGTTAAATGATCTAAATCATTCCCATGTCCATGCATCAGTCATGGTATAGGACTGAGGTGTCTATAGAAGGTTTTGTTAAATGATCTAAACCATTCCCATATCTATATTATCAGTCAGGGTATAGGAACAATGTGTCTATATGAGGATTTGTTAAATGATCTAAACCATTCCCATGTCTATATTATCATTCAAGGTATAGGATCGATATGTCTGTATGAGGATATGTCAAATGATCTAAACCATTCCCATGTCTATATATCAGTTGTGGTATATGATCATTGTTTCCATGTGTACAGTTGCTAAATGACCTAAATCAATGCCCATTTCCATGCATCTTGCCATGGTTTAATTTCAGCTGGATACTCTCCAGCCATGGAATGTGGTAAAACAGCATGCTCAATGAAAAAATAATAAAAGTCTGTGCCCATAGTATCAACACACTGGAAACACATAGAGCCACTTGGAAGCAATACAGATAATAGGAAAAAATTATATATTCCTGTCTAATGGCCTCATTCGATATTATCAAATAGGTTACTCATGGCATTGATGAGATATTTACATCATGTGCAATTCTACAAGAGTATATAGTTTTAAGTTCATTTGCTGATGTTAGCTTGAGTCGCTAGATCTTTATGGAACAGGCAGAGACTGACATATGTCACTTCCCACTGCAGACCACAAAACACAGTCGGCCAGGCGATGGTTCTGTTGCAGCCATATTTAATCTAGAAAGTATGACCAGATAAATCTACAGACTTAAGATATATTTGTCAAAATTATTCCAATCATATTGTAAAGGTAAATGAAAAATAGCCTTTCTAGAATCATTCCAGTTTTGGATAGCTACACATATTCATTAGTAGCAAGGTAGCAGTATAAAGAACCATCAAAACATGAGCAAATAATTTTCCAGGAAAATTAATGGTGTCAGGAATCAACAAGAAATGGAATAATCACTGGCTGAGGCTTACAGAAGATTCTGAAGAAGGATCCCATCATGCAGTTGAATAATTAGCAGCTTCCTGAGATAAATGCTTAGTTCAAAGAATATCTGGATAATACAGAAATATAAAACATCTAATTACCTGCAAAACAACTTGATAAAAACAACATCAGAACTTGCAACATTTGAAAGAAAACAGATCTGCAGTTCTTGAGAAGCTATGAGCAATTTCAAAAATGACAAAACAAGAAAGTCAGAATAAAATAAGCAAAATGAAACATCAACATCCAGCTTTGTACAGTTCTACAAATAATTTCAAATTTACTTCTGCAAATTAACTGTCAACAATTGTTAAAACAAAGCCACATTGAAATAAAAAGAAAATAGGTAGCACACCATCAAACCTGAGTAAATGTACAAGAAGTAGCACTTGTCACTCCATATAAAACGACATTCTAACAAAATCAATTCTGAATGAAAAGAACACATTCCCAATAGAGAAGATCCAGGAGAAACTACATTAGACTATAGGGTTTGATGGAAGGGGAGGAAAGGAGATATGTTTGGCTGTATTACCACATGGATTTCGCAGCCTCTTAAACTATAGCAATGGCATCATATCACTTCCAGTCCAGCAATTAGCACAAAGTATTAGGACAATGAGGTGTTAGTCAGTTGCTTCCTGTAGTTCAAGTTTGCTTTCTCTCGGCCATTTGCCAAGTCTGGGACTGTAAACAGGTGACGTACCCAGACAGTGTTCTTGGGGAATTGGCATACTGGGCTAGACTCCTCAATAGTCTCCTAGACAGCATGCCTAGTAACTATGACAACTGCACTTTGGTATTGTACAGAACAATCTAAAAATGGATTTGTAGGATCTTACTAATCTTATTGTCAGGAGTCAGGAGAACATGAAAAAGCTCAATCACATCACCCAGTACTGGCAATCAATTAAAAATTTCCATATCCCAGATGAAAAATTGCAATCACCCATTCAGACAATCAGACTGGTTTACAGGTTGATATTGAGATATTGAAGACTTCTGATTTGTGAATGACAGCCTATTCTAAAGTGGGAAATTCAATGGCTTTGGTTCCTGTCTTGCCATATGGTGTTGTTGATGCAGCAGTCTAGAAAAAGTTAGGATTGAACACCAGGCCTTGAAGATGTGAGAAAGATTTTACCACAATCCACAATACTGCCATCCTGGGTAAAAATTCAAACCTATAATACTCAAATTATGTCTCATCACCAAAAATGGTTTTGAGGTACATTTGGAAAGACCCTATTATAATAGTAAACAGGACCGGCATTTGGTCAACTGGTGCCCTAGGCACCCCCCTTACCACCCAGTGCCCCCATCCTGGTCTACCTACACCATCCAAATTACTGGAAAATTGTCCTTACTAATGTGGCACCCTAGGCGGCCGCCTAGTTGGCCTTTGCCTAAGGCTGGCTATGATGGTAAAAGGTTCAGTTATAAAGCCAGATAAAGATTATTCAGCTGAAGCTAATAAAGAAAACAATGCATGCACAACAGAAACATTCTATGACTGAAATATTAGAGTCATTATTCTTTGATGCTTTAACTGTAGCATTGAAACAATTCTCTTTTAGTTTACTTGATTCTCTTGTCTAGTATTTAAAGACAAATACCTGGCAGCTGGCAGAGATAATGTGTATGAAATACAGGTGACACCATCTGTACCACAAAAAATCTAATTCTCTATCTATCTATCTATCTATCTATCTATCTATCTATCTATCTATCTATCTATCTTTAGTATGACATGTTAGAAATCTGCTTTTAATTGTGTATTTTGAGAAAAATGCTTGCTTACTTTCCTTAGTCAATGTAAACGTCTCTTGCAGTAAGTAATGAGATATATGTCAATGTATTTTCTCTTTTCATTGATATCCATTTGACATGGATTCATTTTTACAGATCAAGGCATGTATAGCAGGAGCCAGTTTTGTAGTATATCATCCTGGCTTATTATAAGTATTATAGTGAGAACTCATTAATGCGATGACAAATGCTTCTCGCCTACTTGATTTTGCATATGCACTTTTGTTATTTAGGTTTGCTAAAAACAAAGGGATGTATTCCGTAAAGTTTGCAAAACCTGTTCTCTGACAGAGCAACGCACTAAAGGAAGACTTCAGCACACTTGCTGCAGATGGGATTCCAGACGGCATGCTAAAGGCAGACCAACTAGTTAAGTATTGAGCATAGGATAATTAGGGATTCTGCACATGCCAGTGTGATTCCAAAACACATCTTGTGCACTCAGCACAACTCAAATGCAACAAACATCCACTCCAACACTGTTTCTGAAATCCACAATGCATACATTATGGACCCCAAGGAATTCATGTGAATGCTATGGATTATGGCGAAATCCATAGCAAAACTGAAAACATATAACAATACAACCTGCTGTTAATATACTGCAACAGGCAGCACTGATGCAAGCCATAAGTAAGGCTGTGTATGTGTATCTTAGAAGGCAGCCAGCTAGAGTTGAAGCAAGGTTGCAGCTAAACCAGCTGTCAGACCAGGAAATAATTGACAGATACCATGTAGAAAGACAAATGGTGCACTCTATCTGTAACATGTGTGCCTCACACATGTGTGTGCAGACCCCGTGAGGAAACTCCATCCACCTTGAAACTAAAATGTGTCTCAGTCTAGTTGTACTCACATCTGAGACATTCCAGAGACACATGGGGGATGCTGTGGGACTATCACACACAGCTTCCAGTTGTATCCTAGCGACATTTGTGGGAGCAATTGCAGCAAGGTTGATGACTGCATACACTTTCCATCTATACCCTTGGAGCAGAGAAATGTAATGCAACACTTCTACAACATCGCAAACTTTGCCCATGTACTTGGTGAAATAGATTGCATGCACATACCTATCAATTCACCAGTATATTCAGAAACAGACTTATACATAAATGAAAAGGGCTGATGATCCATCAGCTGCCAAGTTGTGTGTGTGCTGCAGATGGCAACATAACAAACATCATGGCAATACACCCTAGAAGTGTCCATGATGCTGCCATATGGAAGGAAAGTGGACTCAGAGCTGCATTCCCGTAAGGTGAAATTCCTGAGGGATTTCTTCTGGGTAACTATAGTAGTGCAGCTAGGATGCAAGTGAAGGATCCTCATCTCAACAATATACAGTCTGAACAAAAGTGTTTTTCCTCCCCACAACAGGTGACTTGTGGTTAACCTATTGAGACATGGCTAATAACCCTATAAAATGAACCATCACCATCTGTTGCTGCACAGGAGGCCTACAGTAGAGCACATGCAACAACCAGAAAAAACATAGAGCATGTGCTTGGTGTACTAAAGGCTAGGTTCAGATGACTGGACACATCTGGGGGTGCACTGCAATACAAACCTGAGAAGGCAGCATAGATGATAATGGTGTGTGCCATGCAGCACAATATGCTAGCCTGAGCATATGGCAGTCTTCTAGCTGCAGGTGTGGGTGAACTTCCACAATAACCACAAATGTCTAAAGATAACATCCCACACATATCAGAGAAGATGTAAGAGGACATAGGGGACAGAAGTCATAGGTGTAGGCAATGTACGGTGTGATCACAAGTGCAGGCCCAGACTACATGGCAGCATCTGACTCAGACATTTAAGTCATGACAAGCCACATGTAAATGAGTACACAGATTGAACATTGATGTTTAGGCATTGTTCCACCACAACACACATTGCATCTAATGACAGTTGCCCACTAGATGTACACACTGAGCATCACATATAATATAAGCATAATATATTCCAACATGAACATATGCAAATGTGTCAAAAATTAAAAACAAAACATCAACTCAGGCCACAACCGACACAGGTATGCACATAGACACTCAGTTTTATCGTGGTATGGTAAACAATAAAGGACACACATCAGTCTTACACTTACATATATGTATAATATCATAACACAAAAAAGGTGAAATCATGCAAGACATGATGCAGACATTTGTATTTTAGAAATACATATCACAGTACAGTGGTATTGAAATAATATGAGTCATCTATGAGTACTACACTGTTGGACATGGTCTAATGCAGTCGTGGTTGACCTCGCTGATTTCGCACAACATGGTCCACCCTGCCGTGACCACATGCAGATGCATCTTTCCCTGGTTGTTCCACAGAGGAGATGGATGGGTGTACAACACTGTGTTGAGATGAAGTAGCATGACTGTGAAGTGAGGGCCTTGTGACTAGTTGGAAATAAGCAGATATGGCAGCAGTTGACATCTGTGCAGAGTGGACCATAGAGAGGGATTCTCAATGGGCAATGTTAGGTCTGCGAACAAGCAGCCTGCCTTGCACAGGTTGCAATCTGCTGTGCATTATCATGGTACATAAAATCCTGCTAGTATGATGACACTGCTGCAGTACTGTAGAAGCCAAAATTTCCACTGACTGTGCCATAGCTGGCAGAGTCTTATTCTGAGCAGTCAATGAAGCCATAATCTCACCATGTTTCTGCTCCTGTTCTTCATGCATGACATGTAGCTGGTGTGCCACATGATCTGTGGCGTAGGCAAGTGCATGGATGTCTGAACAATGCTGCAGCTGTGACAGTTAATTTGCCTGCAGCAGGAGGTGGACACTCTCTGACACTTGGCTCTGCACAACATCTGTTCGCCTACGTCTACTGTGATGACCTGTGTCTGGTAGTTGTGTGGATCCACCAGCGGCAGTCCTCCCAAATGTGCTGTGTTGACCAATGGTCTCACCTTGTTCAAAATCCCCTGTGTCATCATCCTCTGAATACATTGAGAAGGGGACTTCCACATTTCAGGATACATCTGGTGCAACATCAATGTCAACCTTATGGATGGCTTCTTCAAACAAATCAAGGTCATCTGTGCCATTGGCTATACTACCAGGCTGATACACATCATGAACAACATCATGGCCACTGGATGGGCTGCTGGATGATAAATACAGTTGATGTGCTACAAAATACAAAGACACAGATCAGGACAATGTGCCTACAGCACATGATGTTTATAAAGGACAATTGGCATATATATTTCATTGCAATGTGCTACATCTACTGTATGTATTTTTCATTGGCTATATATACCATAACTATATAATCTATTAACATGGTCAACATACATGACATATGTAATGCATCAAAACATAACACACCTGTTGTTGTTCCACTGTGCTGAACTTCAACTAGTGTAGGGAAAAAGACATTATGGATCACATCATTCACAACATTTACCAGGTGAACACAATTAAAACATACAGAACCTGCACTTGAGGACTCCTACTGTGTAGAGGTTGTGGTGTGTACTTTGGATCCTGCCATGGGAAATAGAGAAAGACAGCACAGTTAAGTAGTCATCTAAACTAATACTGACAACATCACATATACAGCACAGTAATATGGGCTGCAAATACTCATGTGATGGACACTGCAACTGTACACCAGAAGGGCCTGTATTGACAAAGATTGACAAAGATGAAAGTCATCATGTGTGCTCAACATTGTTGAAAGCTCTGACAATGTCACTGTAACATACCTGGTCTTTCTGCACTTGATAATGCATGGCTTTCCCCTCCACTGGATGTACCTGCAGTGTTCAGTTTTAGTGAAACAACTATTTAACAGTAAACAGCAGTGCCATTAAATGAGGTGTGCACAGCAACAGTATAGAGACACTCACCTGCTGTTCTCTGCTGTAGGGCCAAAGTAGATGAACTTGTGAATACTAATGCAATACACATTATAAGTGCAGTTTGCACTGCGTCATCTGTAACTCAGATATTCTCGTACATGTAATTATACATATGTTCATCATCCTCCCTCTGTGTAGAGCTGTGTTCATGACTCAACTCTGCTGCTGTAAATCAAACACAGGAATACATTAATATGCATGCTGAAGCAATATGCAGTGAGTATCAAAATACTCATCCCTGTACTGAACATGGGAGTCACTGCTCCTCTCTTGCTGTATGGAGTGATGCCAAAAACATTGTGATGTCACCGGGAGAGTAGTGGTGGCCCACCATCGCTGAAATCCATCAACAACTCATAAGGTGTTACTCTGTTAGCTGCATGAAGAATCATGTCTGAGCAATGATGCCTACAGGCCTCATGGGATCAGTTGTGGTCTTCAGATGCATCGATCATGTTAGTGAGGTCCGTTCAGATTTCATTTCTCCAAACAGTATCCCCTGAATGACCTAAGAATCTCCTTCCATGCTGTTGGAGAGCATCAGTTATGATGTCATTTTCCTAGGGTGAAAGGTTTATCACCCTAGGCTGGTTGGTCATATAAAAAACATTGATATGCACATGATAACATTCACAGACGTGCACATTTATGCATGTGGTTCTGTGAACAGCATGTGTCAAAATAAATACTATGCAGTCCTGTGCAATGCAAACATCTGATTAACACTGTCTGGGAGAACTACTAACATGACCTGTGAAAAGAATCAACAATGGCTTCATTCTGCATCTGTAAAATCAATAAAGGTTGTAATATTTGTACAGTCTGGGAATGGAATTATGCCCCCAGACATTACATATATGTTGAAGGGAGGCCCAAGAACAACAGCATCATGCCAAAACAGTCTGCTTACATTTTACATTAAAATACTACATCGCAACAATTAAACAACATACAGAAAGTGCTGGAATACCCTAGGATCTGTAGGTAGCACAGATCTATAGTAAATTGAGACAGTAGTCATAACACCTTAGTTAAGAAGCATCATTGAAGAAATATCCGTAACAATACCAGCATTGCTTAAGGAAACATGATTTAAGAAATATTTGTAATATCAACATCACACACTAGATACGGATACTGTAATAATCCATAGGTTTCTGTAGTTAGACCATGGAGTGGAAGGAATTACCAATACAAATTGTGGATAATCCATAAATCCTCTGCCATACACTGTTATCATTTGCAGTGAAAGTCTGTTAATGCAACTGCATATGGGACCCAACAAAATATTTAGAAGAACACCACCTGTATGCATACATTTCCAGAAAACATGACTCCAGGAACTTTTATCAATGTATGTTTAACTTAATAGTTTCATTAGAATGACTTTAAACATGTACCTTTTGAAATTATTAACTTTAACATATGTACTAATTATCACTGCAGAAATTCCACCAGTTGCCAATATATCGTTCACTCAGACTCACACAGAACCAACGTGAACCTTGTGTGCACACAGCTTCAAGTACCATTTGTGCCATACATAATTAATGAGGTTAATTAAAATTCAAGTTCTTTGAATCCAATTTGCACACATCTGTGTAAATCGCCATTATGCTCCAAAAGACCCTGGTCCACTGCATAAACACCCAATAGGTATCGGTAAATGGTGTCATGTGTGGCACATGCCCATTATCTTCCAATAATCTTAGAACATGACATCAGTGCCACTTTCAAATATTGATTTTGATAAATTTAATGATCAGACCATTGCTAACTGTGAACTGAGTGGTACCTCAGTGAGCATTTCTATGTTTTTCTGTTTTTAGATATCTACTAATTGAAAATCATGATGGCAACTTTGAGGAGGCTGCGACGTGTTCATGCACCCAACTGGACTGATGAGGAGATGACACAGATGTTCACTATATACACCTGAATGAAGCAGAGGATGAGAGCCAGGCCCAGGAACTTTGTTATGATTGGCATGTAGAACTGGATAGTGAGGGAGCATTGATGGGGGATGGGGATCTACCACATTGGAGTGCAGGTTTGACACAGCTGTTATGACCTACATCATTGCAGGGACATAGCTAAGCTACGAAGGAGGGTCGATGTGGTGCAGAGACATCCCGTAGATCCCCACAGTAAGTAACAATATACTATGTATTCCTTAGTATTCCTTTGGATTTTAAAGATATTTATTTGACCTATATATATCATATACATTTTTATAACCATGTCTTAGCTACTGTGAGAATTCACTTATGAGGATAAGTCAGTGGACTTTGTATGTACTACCTTCTTGACTATGTGTTCGATACCCATGCTGACTTCTTAGTTTTACATCATAGTTCCACTATTTGAACCATATATAATATATAGATGTTTTTATAACCATGTTTTGCCACTGTGGGAATTAGCTTGTGAGGTACCTTAGTGGACTTTGTACATACTGCCCTCTTGACTATGGTTTGATACCCATGTTGTCATATTATTTAATAACTGAATAATAACCTTAACTATATCCATTCAAGATGTACATATGTTTTACACTGTCTAACTACATAATTTCACATACCTACTGTCCTCATGCATCACTGACACCTATAGCACCTAGGCCGCGGATGGCTGTGCATTTCATAGTTTTCTATTGGACTATTACAAGGTGGAAGACAAACTAGTATATAACTCAGTTACTTCATTCTTCCTACAAAAGTACACAGACAAGTTTATTTAATGTAAAAATTAATGACTGTACCATTAATTAAACATATTTTGTTTCATAAGTGTTGATAACTGTTATGTCTTCATTATGACAGATGTTAAAATTGCATGCATTCCTCGCATTCTGCTATTCATCACATGATTTCTAAGAAACACCTGCAGTGCCTGTATTCTGCAATGACAGCCTAGTTGAATAGTATCTCAGCCTGTAAAGCAACTGGCCAGTATGTTTACATTTTGGTGTGTTGTGGGTTCCAAACCATATGCAGAAACCTGTTACCTTGGTTTACTTTACCTATGTAATTTTTTTAAATCCATATTGCAATAGCTTATATTAAGATTTATGATGTGCATGGTAATGACTCACTGATCTAGTCTTTTAAAGACTAACGCAGTAGTCTGTAATGGTCTAATAATATCAGTTGTTGAACAGTAGTGTTAGAAGAGCATCACCTGTTTGTTGATAATTAGCATATGCTGAGTGTTAGCTTAGCATCTATGGACAGAAACCAATATGTCTACATTTTGTGTGCTGTGTGTTCAAGTCTTAAAAGAGGATAGATTTATCTTAAACTGTTATACTGATTTCATACACCCATAGCATTCCTTTAACCAGTGCTTTTTTTGGTAAACAAACAGGTGGTGGTACACATATGTTGCATCCCCCAGCCCCCCCCCCCCCCCACGCAGCCATTCCAGTGTCCCATTATTTGGATATTTCTCCC
Organism: Protopterus annectens; assembly: GCF_019279795.1. Classification (NCBI taxonomy): domain Eukaryota; kingdom Metazoa; phylum Chordata; order Ceratodontiformes; family Protopteridae; genus Protopterus; species Protopterus annectens. The sequence continues at coordinate 549,531,980 of NC_056732.1, read as the reverse complement.
CAGTTGCCATAAACACTGTTCAAAACTCTGTGTGCATACTGCTTTCTGCTTTACTTCTACAATGATTACAGATATTTCGATTTAATTTAAAACTTTTATTTCAAATTTTTCAGCACAAACACTGATAGACTTTTGCTAAACAGAGCAATACAGTCTCACAATAAAAACAGACTTGGCATTAAAACTTCTGTGAGTTGAAACTCACATTCATTGAAATAGCATTGAAACCCACATTCAAAGAAAATGAACCTGGCCAGTGGCAGATTAAGTTTACCTCTGGGCTGTTTTCAAATCATAGACCCCTTGCATACATTTTTAGGACCATGCAAAATTTCCTTGATTCACCTTCCTGATTGTATTAAATTATAATATATAATAATTAAAATATATCCCTTGTATAATACACCAACACTTGCTAGAGCATGTTTTAAATTTATAGCCAGTAAGCAAAGAAACAAAACATATGAACCAATAATGCCAAACTGCCCAATTCAGAACATTTCAACCATCAAAGGCCACTCAGTCTTCTGTCATTACAACCCACCAATATCAGTCAATATGTACATTCGCTGTGAAGTAAACGTCATCTGAATAATTCCACATTAAAGAGATCTGACTGTAACTAATGAAATGGTTGCTGCTAGCAAAAAAAGTTATATTTAAGTATTTCATCTACAAATTCACTGTCTACTGCCCTTGAAGAATAAATTGCCTTTGTTACATTAAAATGATAAGCTGGTAATATTGCGATAGGAAATGGATGGCAGACTAAAACAGGTTCATGGTTACTAGGCATCTTATCCAAAGGAGGACATATTCAGGACTGCAGCACCCCACCCTCTTAAAATCCAACACAGTATCAGCAATCCATCTACATGCTGTGGGAATACAACCCACAGCCTCCTGCATCAAAACAAAAGTGTGCTACCTGCTGTGCTACTAACACTGCTTAAAAACTCTTAACCACACAACAGTGATTCAGTCTCTTGTTTTATGTAGCTAAGGTACAGGACTTGAGCCTAAGCAAATTACTAACCACTTGCTAATCCTAACTAGGGCATTTCACTGTCACACACACACACACAGCTCAACCTTTTAATGCAGGAAATCTGGACAAAATCTAAAATAAATAGGAACAGATTTTTTCTCTCATGAACTTAGAAAATTGCTAGAATAACAGGATTTGTGTTAGTATGCATTTTTCTAAAGGATATGAAGTCTAAACCTCAAATATCTGTCATTATTTAGCAACATCAATCTTTTTATGAGGACAAAACAAAAATATGGGGCAAACATCTGGACATTCTGGAAAAACCTGGGCAATTGAGGGGTACACACACACACACACACACACACACACACACACACACACACACACACACACACACACACACACACACACACACACACACACACACACACACACACACACACACACACACACACACACACACACACACACCATACCTCTCAACTTCTTAGCACAAGAAGTCTGGGCAAAGCCTGTCATAATGGGGGGACAAAGGCCCAAAACTAGGGACACATTTTAAATATAGCGCTTATAAATTCAGAAAGTTGCTAGAATAAAAGGATTTGCATTAGAATGCATTTTTTAAAAGATATGAAGCCTGAAACTAAACTCAAATGCATGCCATTAGTTAGTAACTTTAATCCTTAAATCATCCCTGTGATTTCTAAAAAAAAATAAAGACAATTTTTATGAGGAACAGACCAAAAATATCAGACAAAAATTTGGACATTCTGTGAAAATCTGTACAGTTGAGAGGTATCACACACACATACACCCCTACCTCCCTCCCTCTTATACCCACCCCCATACCTCTCAACCTTTTAGAGCAAGAAATCTGGACAAAGACACACATAATGGGGAGGGGGGGACAAATGTCGAAAAATAAGGACACCTTTTAAATATTGCTTTTGCAAACTTAGAAAGTTGATAGAACAACATATTTTGCATTAGTATGAACTTTCTGAATGATATGAAGTATAAAGTTCAAATGGCTGCCATTATTTGCTGTCTTAATCATCAATGATTTGTCAGGGATTGCCAGAAAAACACAGTTTTATAAGAAACAGACCATGGATGTGAGACTAAAATCTTGACATTCTGAGAAAATCTAGACATTTCACACACACACACACACACACACACACACACACACACACACACACACACACACACACACACACACACACACACCTACCTACTTCTTATACACAAACACACACACACACACTCTAGCCATCAAATAGTGCTTGTTCAAATTTGCATTAATAATTTCAAAACCATGCTACATACAAACTATTAAAAATCTCTCATCTGGATAGACAGAATGTGACTATCAGCATGTATGTAACTTGAGTGGCTGCTGAGATATTGCAAGCTGTTTACAAAATATTACAAACGTAATAATTACTATGTTTACCATGATTTATAAAATTAATTTCAAAATCTAGCACCTAAAAAACACTACCACTATAAAAAATGGTTTGGGCTGAAGAGTTTGCCATTTATCCTTATTCAGTAACACCAATGATTCCGCAGATATGGACATTTGTCTGAAATATTGGGACATAATTTAATGATATCAAAAAGCTTAGGCTCTGCTCATTGGAAGTTAAATTTCAAACTTCCAGAGCTTTATTGGAGGGAATGAGTTAAAATAGCTACACTTCAAGCACATGGCAAAAACAAAATTGGTAAACATTCTGCTAGAATACCAGGAGATGTCTTCTCCCAAATCTGCTAAACAATTACAATTCTTCAAAAGATCACAGAAGTTGAGTAGACTCAGAAGGGAACTTGTCTTTTAAAATGCTGCAAGTAGCAGGGATTCTGAAGAGCTTTACAAAACATAGAGCCACCCACTGCTTATAAACAGACTTGAAATACACTGAACCACCATAAAGGCAGGACAAGCCAGAAGAGTGGACCTTATGAATAATGCTCTGTGAGAAATAAAAGAAACAGCTCTTTGCACAATGGCAACATTACATCTCACACTGCAGAGCAGCAAACTCAAAAATCACATAGTATGAGACAAACACAAAGTGTATATCCAACTAGTGTGCAAACTTCAGAAAAAAGGGCACCACATCAATTTTTATGCTTTAAAAGGATTTAGTTTTGGATTTAGTTCAAACAGCACTGCTCCCCGTTTTCCAAGATCTCAATGAAGTAAAGCCATCAAGCTAAGCAGTGCAAAAGGAATGCGTGAAGACTTAAGACAGGCGAGGGTCTCCCTTGTTGCTGCCTTCATGTCCCACACCTCCTCCTCTCTCAACAAATAATGGGCAGTGCAACTACTTGAATGTTTTTTTTATTTTTTTTCCTAATTCTCGATCAGTCTATGGTCAATACATCCCCATATAGACTACACTTCCAGAAGGATGCCATGATAACTGAGATAATATCCAAACATCCCCCAGCAATGGGGGTTCTCCTCCTTTCCACCAATTAGAATGTTGCTTTACAACTGTTTTTAATGATCCAATAATCTTGGTATATGCCCAAAGCTCATTTGTTAACACTTTTATAAGACCCATGTTACTGTCAACATCCAATACACTAGGTCTCAAAAGTGTCAAAAACGAGAACAGTGGTCTCCACTGGCTTTATCCAGGTTTAAATCTAGAAACAGCATTGGTAAGATCTTCATTATTGAGAAAAGAACTGAACTGGTTTAAGAAGATGGCTTCATATACAACCCAGATATGCAGTAATAGGCTAGTGATCATACTGTCACTGCATCTTGACTATTCAACTGAAATTAATATCAGAATACACAAAACCACTATCAGGACACAGCTGCTTTCAGACTAGTGTCTCCAACAGCTACTATCACTGTAAATCTAGTTGCAACCAATGATGGGTAGGCAGAGCTACAGCTTGCGTCAACTACAGTCTCTCTCACACTCTTTTTTAATACATCTGCTGCTGCCACCTCCACTTTAGAGAGCCCACTACAACTAATAAACAGTGCAACACATGGACCTTACCATTTTGTGCTTTCTCTGTGCATAGTGCCAACCCCTGTGCAGCACCCCCCCTGGGAATTGTAGATTTTGACTACACATGTAATTGTCAAAGTGCCTATTTCTTACACACACATACACACACACACACACACACACACACACACACACACACACACACACACACACACACACACACACACACACACACACTCCTCTTAAAAACTTACCTGTCCAGTCGCAGTCCACAGTCCAAACATCTTCAGGAATTCAAATTCCGTGCGTGTGGACCAGGAAGATGTAAATGATTGGACATACATCACACAGATGCAACCTTCTGCATCTCTGCGACCCAATGCAAACAGCATTCTTAAAGAAGAACGCCCTTAAAAAATTAAGTTTTTTTTTTTTTTTTTAAAGAAACAGGGCAGCAAAGGTGCCGGTATGCATACTGGCCCAAAAAAAGCCCTGCCTTTAACACAGCATTTTACACTTATTGATACTAACATATATTTTGAGCATTGTGAATAACACAGTTATTTGTTGAATTCCTAATGATGTATCCGTAATCCATAGCATTCTGTTAACATCAGCCATTTAACAGCAAGGGCAGTATATCTTGATAAATCCTCTTATATATCTGAGCAATTTTTAAGTTACTATTGTATACTTTTTAAAATGCTATAAAGGACTCTTTTGTCATGAAATACTGAAGTCAGTAGTAGAAAAGAACCTATAAGTTTTGAGGGACTGTGATGGTTGTAATAACAGCTACAATGAAGGGCAGGGAAGATGTAAGTATTTAACTAGAGATATGCAATTTAACAAGGAATAAGGGTACTAACACATACCTTTCTGTGTCCATAATGTACAGCAACAGGTAACATTCTGTCCACAAAAACTCTATGTTACATGACACTGTCAGACTGTCTGAGGAATCTATTATCTCAATTCTGGTTCATTTTTAAGAGCACGGTGCTGACATGAATATAATTTAAAAACAGTTTAGCTACATGAGCATCATGTTCATAGTTTGCAATCCTAAGCCAAGATGATTTTTAGCAGACAATCCCCGAGCAGGATGATGTCACACATTAACTCTTTTCACTGACTGGAAAACATGCTTTTACAGGTAAGATGTGTTAGGTAAGCAGATCGCAATGTTAGAGTTAGGATGCATGTTATATACGCAGTCTTGAATCTCATGTCCTCCAAGCTGTGCTCAAAGATGTTAACACCTAAATGTTACAAGGTCAATTGAGTATTGTGCTTATCTAGCATTCTTCAGAATAGCAATCTACAAATTGTGTTATGAAATGTTTATCCTTGATAGTTGACAACTAATTTTTAATTTAATTTTTAAATTCAGATTACCAGATGACGAGGACCGAGGTTGGGACAGAGAGATGTGTATCCAGCGGATGCACAGGCTTGAACAGCAGTGGAGGAAGAGTGTTATGTTGAATATTTTACATATATTATGAAGCAAGATGCATATTCCACTGTTTTAGGCCTGTCTTTTTCAAAATGAAATGTTTATTGTTTAGAATAAAACATAGAACGTTGACAGTCCCAGTGTCTTGAGATGAAACTCACCAAAAGAACGGCAATTCAGCAGCTGAAAAGTGTGTACGAAAGCCAGTGGAACAAATGAAACAAATGCCTTCAAAAACCAGCGATATCCACAGCCAAACTCTCAGCAGTTAAATAAACTTTTTTAAAAGCCAGTGGAACATATAAAACAAATGAAACAAATGCCTTCAAAAACCAACGGTATCCTCAGCCAAACTGTAATTTTATTAAACGAAACACAGAATAATCCAAAGGTTAAGCGCTTTCACTTGCTAAATGGCAAGCTTCTTCAGAACAAGTTGAAACAAACCTCTCAGCACTTAAATAAACTTTTTGGCGCCAAAATTCAAAATACACAATGCTTCATATTAAAGGTATATGACACCTAAAAATATACATAGTGCAAAACCTATTATAAAAATCCTGTCTATGCTAATCACAATGTGAACAAATACAATGTGTAATATATATTATAAAATATAAATCTAAACCTTAAAAATATTTTGGTATTAAATATTTATATGTATAATGCCTGGGTAATACAGAACAAATTATTATAAGTGCTGAGAGGTTTATTTCAACTTGTTCTGAAGAAGCTTGCCATTTAGCAAGTGAAAGCACTTAACTTTTGGATTATTCTGTGTTTCGTTTAATAAAATTACAGTTTGGCTGAGGATACCATTGGTTTTTGAAGACATTTGTTTCATTTGTTTTATCTGTTCCACTGGCTTTTAAAAAAGTTTATTTAACTGCTGAGAGTTTGGCTGTGGATATCGCTGGTTTTTGAAGGCATTTGTTTCATTTGTTCCACTGGTTTTCGTACACACTTTTCAGCTGCTGAATTGCCGTTCTTTTGGTGAGTTTCGTCTCAAGACAATGGGACTGTCAACATTCTATGTTTTATTCTGTTCAGTAGTTGCTTGGAACGTTGTTTGTGCTGGTTCCTTCAGGTTTTGCCCATGGAGTCTGATCGAGACGACAATCCAGGCACTACCCCCAGTATGCAAAGTGGTGATTTGGCTCGAGTTCAGGCAGAGCTAACAGAGTTGCGGGGAGAAATAAGCAGCCTTTCTGACTTATTAACTAGATTTGGTAATATTGTCACAGCCAGTGGTAACACTAACAAAGGTTTTAACAATGTTGCACCAGTTTCTGTAGCTCTTGAAGTTGAAACCAATGGTGCAACACATTATAGGGATATGAGGATGTCCAACAACAGTTTGGACAATTTCAGTAATTCTAATAGTACCACACATTCACCAGGTATACCAAATGGCCAGGGGAATGGTAATGACTGTTCGAAATTGATAGATTTACCAGCTACTTGTCATTCTATCAATAAAAAGAACAATACCAAGCTGGGTATATCGGACTTCACCTTTGATTGGTCCTTTGCGGACCTGGATTTAGAAGCAAAGCATGTGGGTACTAAACCGAAGAAGGTGATGTCCCAAAAGACCTATATACACCAAGAACCAAGTGTTGGTAAAGAAAAAAGGACTGGGACTGTTGTGGAGTCTGCTAATATGACTAACAGAGAAGGTGGTAATTCCAACCACCTTTTGAAAACATTTTTGGACAAAAGCTGTGTATTTGACAACAATAACCCAGTAGTAGACAATGTTAATTCTTCGGTTCCTAAAGAAACATTAAAGGACATTATATATGGCCTGGGTAAGAAATTGAACAATATTAACAATATTAAATTAGACAATGCATATTTTAACAAATGTATGGAACATAATATAGTCCCTATGGGACTTAGATTTTTTTAATGCCCTATGGGAATTGATTTGACTGACAACACTATACAACAGTTTAACAAATGTTTTTGATCAATGTGGTTTTAAATATATGCAAATGTTAATTAAATATAACAATGAGAAATTAGTGAGACTTATGCAGGAAGTGGAGGAATTGAATGAGATTATCAGGAATGATTTAGTGTTCCTGCAATGGGAAAAATTGTATGTTAAACAGTTTAATGTAGCTGACAATGCTACTAAACAAATATATTTTCGCAAAAATAAGAAGTTTTGTAGAGACATGGAACAATATAAGAAGGGAAGGGCATATATATGGGACAAATAGAAAGTGGATTATAAATATTCTAAAAAAGTTTCAAGTGAAGAATTTGACAATGTTCATTATTCATATGGGCATCAAAGGAACAATCAAGACTATAATTATTTTCACATAGAGAACAGGAGAAGACAACGAGACTGGAAATGGGGAGGGAATTGGAGAAGACAACAACAGGAATATTAGGTACAGTAGTGGAATGTCAAGTACAAGAGAATTTAAGTAAACAAGGGCCAAAGGCCTTACAGACGAACAATAAGGATTTGTCGAATAACAACACAGCAAAGATTACACAGGAAGGTGCAGTATACAATTATAAGAATTTTAAGATTTACAACTACACTGAGTACCCATTATAAATGGTACACTTTGATTTATTTTCTAAAGGGATGAAATTCATCCCCACTACTACATTTAGACTTATTGACTGCATCAGTGAAATAAAAAGATATATAAGAAAACTTAATTTGTGTCATGTTCAAAGATTATACAAAGGATTCTAGTAAGCAAGACTATAAGTGCAAAGGCTTAAAAAAGAAGAGCATGTATGTGCCCCCTATGCATCCGATTATTTCAATTTATGACAAATCCGTAACACAACAAGTATACAGACTACAGAATCACATTGGTGGTAAAAAGATGAATTATAATTTGTCCTTGGAAGAACAAAAAGTCCTTACTGACTTAAGAAATGATGACAGTATTAGCATAATGAAACCCAACAAAGGGGGTGATATTGTCTTTTTTGACAGTATGGTATATTCTTCAAAAATATATGATTTATTACACGTCGGGAAATTATGAAATTGTATCTTTGAATGAGATTAATATTGCTTACAATAGGATTGATTTACATATAGAAGAATTCCTGTTAGATAACAGAATTACTATAGACACTTATAATTTTATAAAAGTGGAACATCCCAAGTTAGCTCCTATAGTGGGAATCCCTAAAGTCCATAAAGATACAACAGACCCCCCCCATTTAGACCTATTATTTCGGGTAGTTATTCCAAAACCTTCCCTATGGGTTCAATTATTGATTTTCACTTGAAACATATTTACAACAAAATTCCACATATGATGAAAGATTCATGGGAATTTTTGAAGAAATATCCTACATATTTGATAAGTAACAATTTGTTATTTGTAACCATAGATGTTGTAGACCTTTTCTCTTGTATCCCTAAAATTGATGGATTAGAGGCATTTGCTAACAGCATACATAAATATGCAGACATTGAATGGGGCAAAGCATGCTTATTAATGGACATGATGTCAATTGTCCTTGAACATAATTACATTCAATTCGAGGGTGAATTCTTTAGACAAACCAGGGGCGTTGCTATGGGAGCAGCATGTGCTCCCATCTTCGCTAACCTGGTTATGTTAGACTGGGAAGAGACTAAGGTGTTTAAGAGCCAGTTTATGCAATATATTAAATATTATTCATGTTATTTAGATGATATATATATATATATATATATATATATATATATATATATATATATATATATATATATATATATATATATTATGGGAAGGGAGTTCGGACAGGTTGGACCAGTTTATAATATATCTCAATCAGAGTAGCAACTATTTAAAATTCACTTCGTATAGCAATGATTTTGGTGTACCCTACTTAGACACATGTGTTTCTAAAATGGGATCTGGGTTCAAGTCAAGAATTTATAGAAAAAACACCTTTTCCAACAGTTATTTAGAATTTTCCAGTTATCATTCCAGGAACAGGTTTATCAACATTTATAAAGGACAGATCATATGTGCCATCCGAATGACTTCTGTATACAAATACATGATAGAGGAAGTGGCACATATCACAACTATGTTCCAGGAAAGAGGGTATGATGACAAGGTGATGGCTAGTGTTAGTCAGCAAACTATTCAAGGATGGACATTTAAATATAAACCATTGTTGGGTTTATATTATGCATCAGGCCTGACTGATGATCCACCAGTACATTCCCTAAAAGATAGTCCATCATATGGGAAATATCATGTGTTGGAATATGGACCATATATAGGTAAAGTTAAGAACATCCTGACTACCAATTGGAATATTATTGCCATTGATGAGGAATCAGTTAGCACTTTAGGGACTGGACCCAGATTTGTGTATAAGATGGTGTACAACATAAAGAAATATTTAGAGAAAAGGAATTTAAAACCAATATCTTATGACTCATACTAAAAAATGTGGTAGTTGTAAACAGTGCAGTCACATTCTACAGGAAAAAAGTATAACATTGGAAAATATAAATAGTACAAAAATAATATTCAAACAAGGTAATTGTTGCACTAAGATAATTGTATATATGGCTAAATGCATGGTATGCTCAGGATTTTATATAGGAAAAACTGAGAGGAAATTTAATAAACGGATATATTCTCATTTATATAGTATCAGGACAAAAGATGAAAAGAACTCTCTTTTTAGACATATTAAAAAATGTGGAGACAGGCACTACTTCAAGTTTGCTATTACTGACAGTGTTCAACTTGACATGGGGGGGGGACTTCAAGGGCCTGTTATCATACAAAGAGTATTGGTGGCAGGTTTTATTGGATTCTTCAACCCCACCAGGACTCAATGACATTATTTCTATTAAATCTTTGCTAGCTATGGGTTGAATTTGGGTTTAGTTGCATATGCAACAGTTAATTTGTGATTGTAAGACACAAACAGGCATATCAGATTTTATATTCATTTATATTTATATTCATGTATATTCACATCATATTGATGGTACAATTTTGTTACAATATTTTTATAGATAGATAGATTTAGGACTAGATATATATTTTGGTCATTGTATATTGTATTGTTGTCTAGATTCTTATAGTTTTTATAGGACAGTTTGGATGGACATGTAATAATTTATTCTGTATTACCCAGGCATTATACATATAAATATTTAATACCAAAATATTTTTAAGGTTTAGATTTATATTTTATAATATATATTACACATTGTATTTGTTCACATTGTGATTAGCATAGACAGGATTTTTATAATAGGTTTTGCACTATGTGTATTTTTAGGTGTCATATACCTTTAATATGAAGCATTGTGTATTTTGAATTTTGGCGCCAAAAAGTTTATTTAAGTGCTGAGAGGTTTGTTTCAACTTGTTCTGAAGAAGGTTGCCATTTAGCAAGTGAAAGCGCTTAACCTTTGGATTATTCTGAGTTTCGTTTAATAAAATTACAGTTTGGCTGAGGATACCGTTGTTTTTTGAAGACATTTGTTTTATCTGTTCCACTGGCTTTTAAAAAAAGTTTATTTAACTGCTGAGAGCTTGGCTGTGGATATCGCTGGTTTTTGAAGGCATTTGTTTCATTTGTTCCACTGTCTTTTGTACACACGTTTCAGCTGCTGAATTGCCTTCTTTTGGTGAGTTTTGTCTCAAGACACTGGGACTCTCAACGTTCTATGTTTTATTCTGTTCAGTAGTTGCTTGGAACATTGTTTGTGCTCGTTCCTTCATGTTTATTGTTTAGAATGCAGGAATACCCACCATGCATCAGTAAGGTAAGTGAAATCAGCAAATGGTAGCTGTCATTACAACTGTGTATAAAAGTTATAATGTTGATGTATTTGGTATTTTGGATCCATTTTGTCAGCAGATATAGTTTAACAAAACCTCCACAAGCTAAATATCAGTTTGTTGTGTGTATCTGACACCCCCCCCCACACCTACCTGTCTTTAAGGTAAATAACTTAAGTGTTAAGTGCTGTGACTAGGTGAATGATTTAAGTATTAAATGCTGTGATTATTGTTTATGATATATGGTCTGCTGCACTTTTGTTTTCTGATGATTGATATGTTGTGCACAGCCTGCTAATTCACAGCGTAAATGGGAGTTTGCAGTCATATTGTTAGTACTGCTGTTTGTAGACTGTGTGGTATAGCCTTAAGTTGAACATTGGTATTGCACCTGCCTCACACTACATGGCTGTGTTTGTAAAAACACTGTTGTCACTTAGGTTGACTGTCACTTGTACTATTGCCTACTTGCTAGCAGCAGTTCATAATGAGCACACTCTGCAGGTTAACATTGGTTTTGATTCTATCTCCTTGTTCTTATCTCATGGTTCTTATCTCCTATTTGGTTCCAACTCCTTGGTTGGTTTTGTTTCTATCTCCAACCCCTCGGTTGTTCTATTCAAAAAATGCTGCTATAGTGTAGGATGACTGTCACTTGAGTGGGCACCCATTTGATAGCAACAGTTCATAATGAGCACACCCTGCAGGTCAACATTGGTATTATTTCTCTTCCCAGCCCCTTAGTTGTGTTATTTAAAAAAAAACACTGCTATACCCTATGCTGACTGTCCACTTGAGAGGGTACCCATTTGATAGCAGTCATAAACAGCAAGCATGTTCCAAGATATTAGTTTTGTAAGATCTTCTAATTTCTGATTGTTTCTGAAGAGAATGCATGCACTTGTAGATATGCAATGCTATTATTAACAGATATATTCATAGGTTCACAGGTTCATATGAGGTTACTAGGCTAATGGCCCTAGGGCCTTTACAAGCCTACCCATATATTACACATATACCCTAATTGACCATAGTTAGATGGTTGTTAGAACAATTCTATGAATAGCACCTACAGCCCCTGTTCATGAGGGATATAGGTGCCACCCTGCGGTGAATTTACGGTTACCCATCCAGTTGTCAAGGTTGTGCTTAAATAGGGTCATTGATGAGTTCTGTTTCATGCAAAGTGGCAGCTTATTCCAGAGAAGTGTCAATTTCTGGGAGATGTATATGTCTCTCCAGCATGTTTTATTAATGTGACAGGCTAGGTTGAGACCCTGGAGCGAGTGATTCTTGTCACATTTGGTTTGCAGATGTGCAGCATTTCCATTAGGGCAGGGTCAGAGACTGTTCTGCAGGCCAAGCACAGGTTCTTCTCAGCAGCCTGTAGGATACAAAGTACAACAACAGGGCTTTCAGTCTTTGTATGTAAGTCACATTTTGAAGGCCCTGGATTCTCTCGGTTAGAAATCTCTTTGGTCTCTCCAGTTGCTGCAGGTGTCTGGTAAGATGCATACAGAAGGGAGAATTGTACTCAATTAGTGGTCTGATAAGGGTCAAGTACAGTGGAGTTACAACTTCCTTAGTATTGGATGCGATGCTGTTATTTATGAGATGTGCAATGTAGAAGATTTTTCTTACCACTACGGACACATGATGATTGAAGTTTAGATTACTATCAGCCTGTGTTCCTAAGTCTTGCACCCCTGGGTTTGAGATTAGACAGGTGCTGTCTATATCATAAGTAGCAGGGGCTACTTCTTTGCCAAAGTGGATAATGAGACATCTTTTGTGTTTAGTTTTAGTCTGTGACTTTGGCACCAATCATTTGTCTGCATCAGCCCCTTCTGTAATATGCTTACATCGCTGGGGAACTCAATGAACGCACCCAGTTTACAGTCATCTGCAAACCTGGTAAGCCACAGACCATCTACTTTCACCTGGACCTCAGAAAAATAGATTTCAAACAGTAGAGGGTGCAACACAGATCCTTGTGGTACCCCACTAGTAAATGATCTACTGGTGGAAGTGGACTCCCCAACTTTAACAGTGTGTATTCTGTCAATGAGCCAGTTGGCTACCTATCTAGTGACATATGGGTTAATCCTCAGCTTTTTAATTTTTCTAAGTCTTTTGGGTTTCTAATACCATGACAGAAATGGACCCCATTCCTAAGTCAAAGTATGATTAAAGTTAATGAAATTAATATTTTCAGTCTTTGATGTTAGCCAGATGTGCTCTTAGCAGCACCAGCAATGTGCCCAGCAATAACTCCTTTTGCAATTTCTATGGAGTTACATGTATGGGTAACATATCTAAGTACAATTGTAAATTCTTTTTTATAAGATCTGTTGTTCCTACTACTATTGGAACTGTCTGGGTATCCTTCTTTCATACTGCCCTCATTTCTGCATGCAAATCCTGGTATTTTATGACTGTGTCTCTCTGTATATAAGACACTGTAGTCACTGGGTGTAGCAATATCAGTGATCATTGCTAAAACACAGAAAAAACAAAATGGCTGGAGAACCTTCCAACAAGACAATTTATTGTGTTAGCGCTTTTGTTTAGACAAATTTACAAACTTCTTCAGACAACTTATTCCAACATGCAAAAGTATTAAATAGGGATAACAATTAAACTTTGATTGCTCAGCAAATTAGGTCCTTAAAGTTATATGTACCTAAAACTGTGTATACAAAATTTAGAATCTCAGAGCCACAAAGTATCATATTTAATCATACGCTAAATCAAAAAATATATATAAGGATATACATAAATTAGAACCATAAACACATACACTGAAAAATCATAGTCAAATTTGAATGCAAATCAAATTTAGAAAATAGACTAAAATGCAAATAAAATAAAATATATACTGAAACTGTTGGGTTTTAGTAGTGGTGACCAGATAAAATACATATTTAAGTCTTACCTATTTAGTGCTTTAAGCTTCAAAATACACATGATGGAAGCATATTCATTAAGCTCAGAAAAAATGTGGGCACAAGTATGGATTTGCCATAACAGCTCATTTTCCTCAAGCCTAAGCTGCTAGGGACCCCCTGTAACACTATGCTTTTCTTGATGTAAAATAGTAAAAAGAAATCTATGTGTTGGGTGGTCTAAAATATGTCTGGCAAGTGCATTAAGTGAATTGCCTTTATTAATATGATAAAGATGTTCGTAGATTCTTTGTCTTGGAGACCTCTCTGTTTTCCCAATGTAAAATGATTGGCATAGTTGACATAATGCTACATAAACTATTGCCTTAGATTCACAGTTGTATTTTGAGTTCACTTGAAATTTTTGACCTCTGATAAAAAAGGTATGACCAGTATGAATATGTTGGCACTGATTACAGTGTCCACATTTTAGCATCCCCTTACTGGCATTTTTAACTACCTTATTTTGTAATTCAACAAGATTCTTTAAGTTTGGCCCTCGTCTATAAGATATATGCAAAGGCTGGTCAAACTTTCTATTAATGTGTGTGTCTTCCAAGACTAGAGTCCAATTTTTGTGTATTATACTTGAAACAAATTTAGCATTTATGGAATATGTGGTAATAAATGTAGGACCAGTATAACCTACCTTGTTGTTTTGCAAAGTAGTAGCTGAAGTATCTAAGTGATCATGTAATGCTTCTGGCAAGTTATACCCTTTGTTCAATATAGGTTGAGAATACCCATTATGTCTTTTATTAATAACTTCCATGCAAATCTGATCAAATAAAAACCTAGAATAGCCTCTACTAATGAACATATCTCTAAGGAGATCACATTCAACTAGGAAATCATGTTCCAAGGAAACCATCCTAGAAGCCCTCACTAACAGTCCCTTCATAACTGCCTTCTTTAGATAGAAGGGGTGGCTGCTAGAAAAATGTAAGAATGTGTTTGAATATGTGGGTTTCCTAAATATTATAGTTTTATATCTTTTGTGAGCTCTATCCTTAGAGATACACACATCCAAAAACTTAATAGTGTCACTGTTAAACTGATATGTAAAATCAAGGAAATCAGTTAGTTGTCGAATCTCATTAATGAAGGGCAAAACCGTAGACTCATCACCTTTCCAGATAAAAAACATATCATCCTGGTATCTGGTGTACCAGGATGTATATCTTTGGAAAAGGTTGCTTTTAAACAGGAATGTTCCCAACAAGCTAATACACAATTAGCAAAGCTACCACCACAGGGTGCCCCCATAGCTATACCTGACGTTTGTTTATACAACTGACCATTAAACATCATGAAGTTGTTAGAGGACTATTTGTAATAATATTTCAATAATATTAATGTCATTAGTATCTATAGCTTTATCTGTAAGTAAAGCCCTTAGCCAATCTAGGCCAAGCTCTTGGGGGATGACGGTATATAAATCCTTTATGTCCACTGTTAAAAAATTATAATCAGCATTAAATTCAAGATTATTAATGCCATCTAAAACCCCCCATGAGTCTGGACAAATTTGTTTCTCCCTTTTGATTATTGGTTTAAGTTTACTATCCACATATTTAGCACAAGCATATGTGATTGATTCCCTCCCATCCACTATTGGTCTTAAAGGTGGGTTGTGAATACTCTTGTGTATTTTTGGGGAATCAAGACTAACATTGTCAAGTAATGCAAGGTATCCAAACTAATGCTTTCTTCAAGACATAAATCATTAATAGTATAACGTATTTTCTTATATGCAATACTTAACTGATTAATGCTGGAATCGCAATAATGGTCGCACTCTAACACTTTTAACATTCTCTGTTGATATTCATTGTCATACATGAATATTAGGTCACCACTCTTATCAAGCTTCATTATTCTAATGCCCTGAATTTTCAAAAAGGCTATAAACTCATATTCATCAGATGTCATGTTAGATTGCATATTCTTCATATTGTAGCCCAATAACCCCATGTGTAGATCCATTTCGCAAATGCGTTCAAATAACCCCAAAGTTGGATGCAAAGATGGATTAAATAAACGAGACACTCTTAGGTCACTAGATAAAGCAGGGGTATTACCCATAAGGACAGTAAGATTAAGTTTATGGACAAAAGTTTTCAAATCTAAAATTGCTTTTGCCAAGTCCACTTTTTTGTCAGGGACAAAGGATAATCCCTTCGACAGAAAATCAATAAACTGAATACTCACATCTAGATTAGTATAATTAAAAACTTTAAAGTCACCTTTACTACTAATCAAGATGGAAGGGTAGGCTGGAGTAACAGAACTAGAGGAGTTTTGATCTACCTCCTCTGACAATTCTGCTTTCTTCGTTGTTGCTGCCCCTGTCCCTTGGCATATTGTTGTCTGGGTAAATTCGAACGAGCTCCTTGAAAACCCTGGTCCTTATTCTCATTACGGTTATTGGCTGGTAGTTGTTGTGCACCTCCACCGTTTTTTGTCCTTTCACTCTGCCTCAGTTGCTGGGGTTGTGCAATGACTCACTTCCCCTATCACCATCATCCTCATCACCTAACAATTGGTCGCAGTTAACTCTTTCATCTCCTATGGAAATAATCGGTTATGGAGGGAGGGGATAGGCAATCCCTTGTTCATAAGCACGAACATTCCTGTCAAACTTTTTCTTCTTGGTGTCTATGGCATGTTTTATTAGAGTCAATAGATGAAAAAATGTGGCCATAGTCATATCTATATCTATTAAAGTCTACATCCGCAGTAATATCTCTTTCCAAGGTTTCCAATTCACTTTTAAGTGAATTGATTTGTACTTCATAATATTTAATCAGGGAACCTAGGAATTCAACCCCCTGTCTGTCAAACAGACGTAAAAGTTCATGATGAAACGTAGATTTGGGAATAAGCCCCATAGGATATCGCCATTGCAGGAGCCCTTTCAGCATAATGCCCTTATTAATACATTCCTGTAGATAACTTACTTCCAACTGTAGCTTACGGTATCTTAGTAATTTTTTATCAAATGTGTTTAGGTTCAAAATAATTATTGGATCACAACCAGCATGAGGGCTGTTCGTATTGCTAATGCCAGTATTCAAACCGGCAAAAAAAGCTGGTGTGTTTTTAGATAATCAGCCATAGCCGGTATAGTTGTAGATTGAAGATGTTCTGGGGAATTATTATTAGTATTCAACCTGTTATTAAGCATATTCAGGCCATTATTAGAGCCATGATTAGAACAAATAGTGTGATGCCCAGAATTAGCCAGAGAACTATTCGAGACTTCCACATAGGTCTGCACTTGGCCACTGGGATGAAGTTGATTAGATGAAGTAGTGGATAAACCACGAACATCATTTTTCTCTTCTATACTTTTGGACAGAGTATCAACTCTGTTCATTAATTGCTGAACAAGCAGAGTCAAATTACCAATGGCATTCACCTCATTGTTATTACTTCCAGAAACACGAGTGTCTTCTTGAGTAAATAGTAGCTGGGAGGTAGACGCAGTTTCCCTCGCCATAGCAAACTCTAACAGAGCACAAGAACGATAAACTGGTAAAACACAGAAAAAACGAAGTGACTGGAGAACCTTCCAACAAGACAATTTATTGTGTTAGCGCATTTGTTTAGACAAATTTCCAAACTTCTTCAGACAACTTATCCCAACATGCAAAAGTACTAAATAGGGATAACAATTAAACTTTGATTGCTCAGCAAATTAGGTCCTTAAAGTTATATGTACCTAAAATTGTGGATACTCTTGGATCTATTCATGGCTCTAATAATGACCCGAATATGCTTAATACAGGTCGAATACTAATAATAATTCCCCAGAACGTCTACAGTCTACAACTATACCTGCTATGGCTGATTATCTAAAAACACCGGCTTTTTTTGCCGGTTTGAATACTGGCATTAGCAATACGAACAGCCCTCATGACGGTTGTGATCCAATAATTATTTTGAACCTAAACACATTTGATAAAAAATTACTCAGATACCATAAGCTACAGTTGGAAGCAAGTTATTTACAGGTATGTATTAATAAGGGCATTATGCCGAAAGGGCTCCGGCAATGGCGTTATCCTATGGGGCCTTTTCCCAAATCTACATTTCATCACGAACTTTTACATCTGTTTGACAGACAGGGGTTTGAATTCCTAGGTTCCCTGATTAAATATGAAGTACAAATCAATTCACTTAAAAGTGAACTGGAAACCTTGGAAAGAGATATTACTGCAGATGTAGACTTTAATAGATATAGATATGACTGTGGCCTCATTTTCTCATCTATTGACTCTGTAATAAAACGTGCCATAGACACCAAGAAGAAAAAGTTTGACAGGGATGTTCATGCTTATGAACACGGGATTGCCTATTCCCTCCCTCCACAACCGATTATTTCCATAGGGGATGAAAGAGTTAACTGTGACCAATAGTTAGGTGACGAGGATGAAGGTGATGGGGGAAGTGATGTCATTGCACAACCCCAGCAACTGAGGCAGAGTGAAAGGACAAAAAACGGTGGAGGTGCACAACAACTACCAGCCAATAACCATAATGAGAATAAGGACCAGGGTTTTCAAGGAGCTCGTTCGAATTTACCCAGACAACAACAATATGCCAAGGGACAGGGGCAGCAACAATGAAGAAAGCAGAATCATCGGAGGAGGTAGATCAAAACTCCCCTAGTTCTGTTACTCCAGCCTACCCTTCCATCTTGATTAGTAGTAAAGGTGACTTTAAAGTTTTTAATTATACTAATCTAGATGTGAGTATTCAGTTTATTGATTTTCTGTCGAAGGGATTATCCTTTGTCCCTGACAAAAAAGTGGACTTGGCAAAAACAATTTTAGATTTGAAAACTTTTGTCCATAAACTTAATCTTACTGTCCTTATGGGTAATACCCCTGCTTTAACTAGTGACCTAAGAGTGTCTAGTTTATTTAATCCATCTTTGCATCCAACTTTGGGGTTATTTGAACGCATTTGTGAACTGGATCTACTCATGGGGTTATTGGGCTACAATATGAAGAATATGCAATCTAACATGACATCTGATGAATATGAGTTTACAGCCTTTTTGAAAATTCAGGGCATTAGAATAATGAAGCCTGATAAGGGTGGTGACCTAATATTCATGTATGACAATGAATATCAACAGAGAATGTTAAAAGTGTTAGAGTGCGACCATTATTGCGATTCCAGCATTAATCAGTTAAGCATTGCATATAAGAAAATACGTGATACTATTAATGATTTATGTCTTGAAGAAAGCATTAGTTTGGATACCTTGCATTACTTGAAAATGTTAGCACCACGTATACCTATGATTTTTGATTCCCCAAAAATACACAAGAGTATTCACAACCCACCTTTAAGACCAATAGTGGATGGGAGGGAATCAATCACATATGCTTGTGCTAAATATGTGGATAGTAAACTTAAACCAATAATCAAAAGGGAGAAACAAATTTGTCCAGACCCATGGGGGGTTTTAGATGGCATTAATAATCTTGAATTTAACACTGATTATAATTTTTTAACAGTGGACATAAAGGATTTATATACCGTCATCCCCCAAGAGCTTGGCCTAAATTGGGTAAGGGCTTTACTTACAGATAAAGCTATAGATAATAATGGCATTAATATTATTGAAATATTATTACAAATAGTCCTCTAACAACTTCATGATGTTTAATGGTCAGTTGTATAAACAAACGTCAGGTATAGCTATGGGGGCACCCTGTGGTGGTAGCTTTGCTAATTGTGTATTAGCTTATTGGGAACATGAATGCCTGTTTAAAAGCAACCTTTTCCAAAGATATACATCCTGGTACACCAGATACCAGGATGATATGTTTTTTATGTGGAAAGGTGATGAGTCTACGGTTTTGCCCTTCATTAATGAGATTCGACAACTAACTGATTTCCTTGATTTTACATATCAGTTTAACATTGACACTATTAAGTTTTTGGATGTGTGTATCTCTAAGGATAGAGCTCACAAAAGATATAAAACTATAATATTTAGGAAACCCACATATTCAAACACATTCTTACATTTTTCTAGCAGCCACCCCTTCTATCTAAAGAAGGCAGTTATGAAGGGACAGTTAGTGAGGGATGCTAGGATGGTTTCCTTGGAACATGATTTCCTAGTTGAATGTGATCTCCTTAGAGAGATGTTCATTAGTAGAGGCTATTCTAGGTTTTTATTTGATCAGATTTGCATGGAAGTTATTAATAAGAGACATAATGGGTATTTTTGACCTATATTGAACAAAGGGCATAACCCGCCCGAAGCATTACATGATCACTTAGATACTTCAGCTACTACTTTGCAAAATAACAAGGTAGTTTATACTGGTCCTACATTTATTACCACATATTCTATAAATGCTAAATTTGTTTCAAGTATAATACACAAAAATTGGACTCTAGTCTTGGAAGACACACACGTTACTATAAAGTTTGACCAGGCTTTGTATATATCTTATAGACGAGGGCCAAACTTAAAGAATCTTGTTGAATTACAAAATAAGGTAGTTAAAAATGCCAATAAGGGGATGCTAAAATGTGGACACTGTAATCAGTGCCAACATATTCATACTGGTCATACCTTTTTTATCAGAGGTCAAAAATTTCAAGTGAACTCAAAATACAACTGTGAGTCTAAGGCAATAGTTTATGTAGCATTATGTCAACTATGCCAATCATTTTACATTGGGAAAACAGAGAGGTCTCTAAGACAAAGAATCTACGAACATCTTTATCATATTAATGAAGGCAATTTACTTAATGCACTTGCCAGACATATTTTAGTCCACCCAACACATAGATTTCTTTTTACTATTTTATATCAAGAAAAGCATAGTGTTACAGGGGGTCCCTAGCAGCTTAGGCTTGAGGAAAATGAGCTGTTATGGCAAATCCGTACTTGTGCCCACATTTCTCCTGGGCTTAATGAATATGCTTCCATCATGTGTGTTTTGAAGCTTAAAGCACTAAATAGGTAAGACTCAATTATGTATTTTATCTGGTCACCACTACTAAAACCCAACAGTTTCAGTATATATTTTCATTTTATTTGTATTTTAGTCTATTTTCTAAATTTGATTTGCATTCAGATTTGACTATGATTTTTTAGTGTATGTGTTTATGGTTCTAATTTATGTATATCCTTATATATATTTTTTGATTTAGAGCATTTTTAAATATGATACTTTGTGGTTTTGAGATTCTAAATTTTGTATCCACAATTTTAGGTACATATAACTTTAAGGACCTAATTTGCTGAGCAATCAATGTTTAATTGTTATCCCTATTTAATACTTTTACATGTTGGGATAAGTTGTCTGAAGAAGTTTGGAAATTTGTCTAAACGAAAGCGCTAACACAATAAATTGTCTTGTTAGGTTTTCCAGCCACTTCGTTTTTTCTGTGTTTTACCAGTTTATCGTTCTTGTGCTGTGTTGGATCAATGCTACTTTTGTCTTCTTTTCATGGACTACTATATCTGGTTTTCTCACATCTATTTTTTGAATTGTTGTAGTGGGCAATCTCATATGATATAAACTTCATAATTTTCTATAATGGTTTGTGGCTCAAGTTTCAAGTGTTTTTCAGCTATTTCAATATTATAATGTTTGCACAATCCCCAATGCAACAGTCTTGCCACATCATTATGTCTTTCAGTATACAGTCTTTATGCCATTAGTACATCACAACCAGCAACAAGATGTGTGACTGCTTCCAATTCTGCTTTACAAAACCTACATTTGTCTGTTTCTTCCACATGTTCAATGAACTTTGTAAACCAATGTGTATGGAGTCCACTGTCTTGGCCTGCCAATATTAACCTTTTGACTTTTGGTTTAAATTCACCCTTCATTAACCATTCCTGTTTTCTATCCTGATCAACATGAGGTTGTTCCAATAGTTTTCCATACTAGCAACTATATTTATGCATTTTCCACATTTCTTGCCTTCTTATCTGATCCTTCACCTTATATTCTTTCTTTTGTTTTTTGGCACATTCAGTTGTTGTCTGATTTTTATCTATTTCTGTTTTGATTTCATTCCCATTTGATGCCTATTTTATTTATTTTATTTATTTTTATTTTACATTTGTTGACCGGGCTAGTCCAGCTGGATATATGTCCATTTTCAGTGGAGGCCCGGGGAGAAAAGCTCCACAAATTACAACAACATAAAAGGTCAAGACAAAGACAATAACAGTATAATTTGGTGCATAAGTTTTAACAATTATAGTACAAGCCTAAGATTATATATTTTATATTTCAGTAGGAAAAAGGAAAAATTTATCTAAGAATAGATGAATAAGACTAATACATTTGTATTAGAAATGGTGTAGTACAAATCTTTATAACATATTACAAAATTAGATGCACCTAGTAATTTATGATAAGAGATACTAAGGTCTCACAAAAACCTAAGAAAGAAAAACACTAGAGATCAATAGATAGAGTATAGAAGAACAGCAAACAAGGATGGATTTTAATGTTATTTAACACATAGGTTGTGATACTATATGAAGGTGTTTGATCATTCCACAGTATATACTTATTTACATGAGAAAAAATCCTAAGGAAGGTTAAGCTCACTAAAAATTAGTGAGACAACACAAGATCATGATAGGCTAGGAATTGTGGGAGTCTAGTTAATAGTTAGGTACTTAGTCTGGGTTAACACAGGGGCATAGCCAGTGTGATTTGAGGTAAGGTTTAAGCTTGCTTTTAAATAAGCTGACAGAGGATATTGAGGTTAGCTGGCTTGGGAGGATGTTCCAGGCTTTACCTACTGTATTGGAGAACAAGGTGTCACCAGCTAAGTTGTTGGATTTTGATATTTGTACAAGTAGGTTGTTAGCTGAGCATAAGGTCTTGAGGTTATTATAGGGGATGACTAGGGATGTAAGTATGGGTGTATTTTGAGGTAAATACAGGATCTTATGGGCTACTATTAATTGATTGAAGAGTATTAAATTTGGCAGCTCTAACCATCCTAACTGATTCAGATTGATACAGTGATGAGTTCTATAGGAGGACCCAGCTGCAAATCTGGCAATATTGTTGTAGGAGGATGTAAGTTTACTCAGATTACTTCTACATATTTTGGTATAGACAGGGGAGGCATAGAGCAAGGTAGAGATGAGGTGGGTACGAGCAATAGTAACCCTGGCTGGAGGTGTAAGAAAGGGTTTTATTCTATAGAGGGAACCTAGTTTCTTGTTTACTATTTTTATGGTGTTATTAATGTGAGGTTCAAAGGACAAGTTGTTATCTATTAGTACCCCGAGTAGTTTGTCTTCGCTTCTTGTATTTGCTTCTGCTAAACCAAGCAGGGAAGTCATCTTAGACTTATTCTCCTCATGTTTCAAAACTTTTACTACATCTTTGTCTTGTGAGGTCAGAAGATATGTATGCAGTCCCACAATTGCAGATCTATACATATAATTAATTTTGAGAAGGCCCATGCCTCCTTCGGAATAGGGAATATATAGTCTTGGTATGCACTGATTTTTATAAATTATTTGATGAGCATGAAGCATCCTTTTTTTTCCCTGCCCAACCTATCCAATACCTTTTGGGGCCAGTCAGTCACTCATTCCAAAACTTTAAGTTATGACAGGAAGAGCAAACTGGTTTATAGCTTGGACTTTGTTCCTAGATGTCAACACTGTTTTCAGTATTAAGTCTTCTAAAATGTTTCTAAGTTTTATTGACATTTGTTCAGTTTTATTGTTGATCTTTCATCAGTTCCCAAATATTTATATACTTCCTCTTGCTCAAGTTGTTTTATATCACATTCCTGTCCCAAACTGATGTTTCTTGGTGCTGCAGCTTTTCTGCTTTAAATGGCGATATTGTAGTGTACTGGCTCACCTTCTGTTTCACACAGGAGTGGGCGTGGCCCAGATGATTGAGTTGCATATGAAATGAGGCATGATTGGCATGCCATTCATATTAGCCAGTGACATCATGCATATAATTAATGTCTTAACCATGGCTTATGCTCCGACTATGGAACGTCCTGATACACTTGTTATAATAAGTCTTTTAAAAGCATTTCATGTTGCACAATCATTTTGATGAGTGCTGTATTTTACTGTGATAAAAGCTTCACATTGTCAGTTGCCTAACCAGTTACCACCTTGCAATTACAACTCTTTTGAAGCACATTTCAGTTGTATAACCAATTACCACCTCGTAATTCCTAGTCTTTAAAAACACATTTCAGTTGCAGAATCAGCCACCACCTTGCAATTACAAGTCTTTGGCTACTGCTTTTGTTGTGTACATTTGGCTTTCATAATTGTGTACTTTATAACTTTGATTTCTTATTGCATGCATAGTTTTTGTTTGATGGTGGCGGTGGCCATATTAAACATACTGCAATCTAGACGTGTGTCTGTGCCTCATTGCTGCTATATCTCACTGTTAGTGAGAAATATATGTTATGTTTTCTGGTTCAGTGCACTCGGTGTGCAAAACTGAACTGTGAATGTGGCATACCGTATATAGAATAAATATTCACTATGATTCCAGGCAAACCTGTTGCAAATTTTATACTGTGAGTGTGAATTTTCATTTTATATACTTTTACATTTACATTTACGTGGCGTACCCCATATACAATAAATATTCGTTATGATTCCAGGCAAACCTGTTGCAAATTTTATACTGTGAGTGTGAATTTTCATTTTATATCATTTTACATTTATATTTACGCAGCGTACCACATATGCAATAAATATTCATTAGGATTCCAGGCACACCGATGAATATTCAAGATTTGCGACTGATGTAAAAGGCTGCGGCGGGGTTTGGGTGGTGCTTGCTACTGCGCATCTGGTGAGCCAGTAGACTACAATATCACCCTTTAAAAGTTGCTTTGGCACATTTAAAAAAAACAAATCACATTCTTATATGCTGCTGTTTGTTCCTTTGAGTGTGGTTTATATATTCACTGATGGCCAGTGAATCCTTTTTGTCGATACCTCATTTGTTTTGTGAAACTGGAATTGACCTGTCACAAAAAACGCTGGAAGGTCTCTCGTTGCGACAGGGTGAACCGAATGGTCCTGGAAGAATTAATGGAACAGAGGGTGTACTGCTTAACAATTCCACTTCTATTCAAAATATATATAGCAAATGGAAAGAAGAAAGAACTAATAAGAGTGTGAACTCAAATGCTAATGTGGGTAAGAAACATAATGTTTCAAATGTACTGGAAATTCAAGCAATGTTTGAACAGCTAGATAAAGTTATTTTTAAGGAGACGTCTGTATATTTAAACATGCAGAGTTTAAAATGTTATCTAGAACTTGAGATAACATCCAGGGGTCTAAGAGCCTTTAAGAATCCATCCACTCCATTTGACCTTAGTGTGGAGGAGGAAAAGGCTTTTTTGTGACCAGTGGATTAAGGCAGCACATAAATGTAGCATGGAATGGGTGGGCATCCTTATAGAAAGGGATGCGTTGAAAAGGGACAAACATAAAAATGAAGCTAAAAGAATATGTGCTGACATTGTGAACAGTAACAACGAGTTGCTTGATACATTTTTGCATGGTATAAAAGATAAATTGGTAATGTATGAGAAGGAACTGGTTAGTAGAAAGAAAAATAAATTTAATAGAGACTTAAGAGATTATGAACGTAAAAAAGCGTTCATTATCACTACAAATCAACAAACGCCATGTCATCGAGTGAGGTTCAGCAAGTATCAGGAAGTGAGATCAGTCCAACAACGCTATACTTCTGCGGAGAGTGTAGCATCTTCTACTGAAGGAGAATATGAAGATAATTGTGAATATCTGGCGCTGCCTAAACCACAGGATGGTGATAACTTTAAAAGAACTTTTCGTGAACAACAGGGCTACCATTATGGGGGCAAGAAAATAACTTGGTATGGACAAGACTATCAGAGAGAACAAGGGTTTGACCCGCATTCCAGTAAAAGAGGTAAATGGACATATTGAATGTAGTGTGGAAACTGATGATTATATTGTGAATTTGTTGCAATATGTATTAAGTAAAACTGAAAAATGTGTCTTAAATAGAGGTTTGAAGTTTATTTCTACTGCCCTGCCAAGATTGTATGAGCTAAAAAGTGATATATTTAAGTTCATTAGAGAATTGCATTTACGTGATTTTTTTTCAAATGAAAAATGTTGGAATGAAAATGAGAATGGTGCTGGTAGTGACGATCTGGACACTAGTAATCGCTTTTACTCATGCTATTCTGAAATGAGTATGGAAGAAAATGCTTATTGCTGTTTCGATACTAGTAAAATGGAAATGCAAAGCAATTTTATTCCACTGCTTAGGAATGAAAATATTCAACAATTATATCATATGTTAAATTATGCAATTAAAAATGAATATTATAATTTTATGAAGAAAAAAGGAATATAATATAAGTAAAAAAGAATGGCTATGTTTAAAAAAATTGTGTGATAACTGTGAGCTGGTATTTAAACCAGTGGATAAAGGGGGAAAGTTGGTTATTATGAATTATAGGCAGTATTGGGATATGTGCAATCGATATCTAAGTAATGAAATTGTATATAAGAAAATACATAAGGATGTATATGAGAAAGCTGCATGTGAGTTTGATGAACTTATATCAAAAGGGGTTAGGTTGAAATATTTTACAACTGTTGACAAGGAAAGAAAACTTTGTAGAAAAGGATGTACTATGACAAAGTTTTATTTTGTCTGCCTAAAATTCATAAGAATATAACTACCCCATCTGGAAGACCAATAGTTTCAGCTTGCAATTATTTTACAAAAAAATCTAGCTAATTTTTTGCATGGCTATTTTGTGAATGAGGTTGTAAAGCTACCATCTTATATAAGACTCATTTGACTTCTTGGAAAAATTAAAAAGGGTAGTATGGGAAGAAGACATGTACTTTATAGTAATAGATGTGGTGAGTCTTAATACAAATATCAAACATAGTTATGGATTAGAGGCCCTGGAATGTTTTCTAGGGAACAAACCTTGAACGGAGTATATTAAAGAACTTACTTTATTTTGTCTAGAGAACATGTTTGAATTTGATAAAATGTTATATAAACAGATGCAGGGAACAGCAATGGTGGCGGCGTTAGCCCCCATGTATGCTAATCTCTTTATGGGTTATTATGAAAATGTATATGTATACCGTAATAACTTTTATAGAAGACATGTACTGAAACATTATAGATTTATAGATGATCTCATTTTTATGTGTAAAGGTGGGTTTGAAAAAGTGGAAGAATTTATAAAGGATTTGGGAAAGAATAAGTTTGACCTGAGTTTTGATGGTTTACAAAAAGGGACTAAGGTCAACTTTTTGGATGTTCTTTTGGAAGGTAAGGATGGAGGATGGATAAGAATGAAGGTCCACAGAAAAATGGTGTCATATTTTATTTGGAACAAGTTGCCATCCTATACATACTATACATCCTATACATACTATCAACTCAATTTCATATGGGGAATTTATGATGGTTATTAGGTTATGTAATAATGTGGAAGATGTGAATAATGAAATACAAATTGTGACAGAAATGTTTTACAAGAGAGGATATAGTGTAGAACAAATAAATACAGGACTGGAAAGATTGAGGATAAATAATCATAAGAATGGTAATAATAATAGAAATATTAAACATAAATCTTATGGTAAAGTTAAGGAAGATATCTATTTTATATCTAAATATACACCTTTTTCTGAAAAGTTAGAGGGTATAGTGAAATATTATTGGCAGATGATAAAAAAGAACAGGTGTTAAAAATTTGAATTTAAAATTTACTTATAG
Source organism: Protopterus annectens (assembly GCF_019279795.1). Taxonomy (NCBI): domain Eukaryota; kingdom Metazoa; phylum Chordata; order Ceratodontiformes; family Protopteridae; genus Protopterus; species Protopterus annectens. Next base: position 549,503,998 of record NC_056732.1, on the reverse strand, counting down.
TAATGGAAGAAGTATAAGGGATCTATTGCTACATGGTACTCTAAGAAGACCAAAAAATTTGGATTTAAAGGATATAACAGAAAAAGGTACTTTTTCATGTGGGAATTGTGCGGTATGCCAATTTACTGTTAGAACTTTTTCTAAAATTAATGGTAGAAAATATCAGGAACATGGTAATTTTAGATGTAACATTGCAGATATAATATATGGGCTGAGGTGGCCGTGCAACAAATATTATATAGGTGAAAGCAAGAGAAATTTTTCAGTGGACTCAAAGAGCATGTGAGGGATATAAAAAAGGTAGGTTAGTTAACCCAGTGGCGGAACATTTTTATAAATTTCATGAGGGGAATCCTCAAGGGTTACAAGCAACAATAGTGGAACAATGTAAGGAAGGTTTTTTAACACCAGAGGGGTTGAAGTATGAATTAAGTCGAAAAGAATCTTTGTTTATTTTAAAATATAATACTGTGTGTCCAAAAGGCTTAAACAAGGAGTGCAACAGGAAAAGTTTTTTTATGATATGTCTTTAAGATGTAATTAGAAATAATTGAAAGATTGTGGGGTGTGTTCTTATTAAATTGTATAAAAGGAAGATATATTTGTGATAAAAAGTGTACTCTGAAAAGGCTGTGAAAGTCGAGGTGCTAGAGAAATTAACCTGTGGATTTTATACTGCTGTATTGTGTTGCTATTTTGCTATTGGTGCTTTTTATTAAAAGAAAAAAGAAGGAAGAAAGACTGCTGATAATTCATCGTGTTATTGGTGAAGATTTTGTGGATTTACTGACGTTTTTGTGGTAAAAGACTGCTGTTTTTTCCTTTGAGAGTGGTTTAGACATTCTTATATTATTTGAAAAAGTTTTGACCACTTGCAGTTGTGCTGTCAGTTCCTTATCTGACGAACCATACAGTTTTAAATCATCTGTAAAAGGAAGATAAGAAGTCTTTACACTTTGTTGATTTATGGGAGCCATACTGTAGCCATAACCTAATCTGTTAAGTAGACAGCTTAATGGGTTAAGGGCAAGACAAAAGAGCAGCGGTGACAGTCACCCTGGAATATCCCTCTTTGAATTTTTATTCCGGGAATAGTAATTTCTCCTTTATCATGGCTTTACTGCAAAGTGGTTTGCCACTGTTTCATGGTTGCTGTAATATAATCGATCAGTGTAGGATGTATCTTATACATTTTAAGCACTCTTTTATCCATGAATGTGCAATACTGTCAAATGCTTTTTTGTAGTCTGTCCATGACATACTTTGATTATTCCCCTTTTTACAGTTCTGAATTATAATTTTATTTAACAACAAATAATTCTTTTTGTTCCATATGACTTTTTTTTATTGCACTTTTGTTCTATTACCATGATTGATTTTTCTTCTAAATGAGAATAAACTCTGTCGGCATCAATTCAAGTGCATAGTTTATATGTTTTTGAAAGGCAACTTATTGGTTTATAGTTTATAGGGTAGCTTGTAGGTTTGCTCTTAATTAGGAGTATTGTTTTTCCTTTTGTTAACCAGGATGGTGTCTGTTTGGGTTGTGCATAAAGTTCTTACTCATAACCAAATCTTCATGCAAAGATTTTAATACTTTTAGCCAGAATTTGGGTACTGCATCTGGGTCTGGGGTTTTCCAATTAGCAGCTTTTCTTAACTTTGTTTCAATCTCTCTGGCTGTTATTTCATCAAATTTCATATCGTGTACATTTGAACTTCTTATTATTTCTTTTACTTCTTCTGTCCATTTAGCATCTTTGTTATGCTCCACAGGATCTTTATAGATATTTCTCCAAAATGTATTTATTTATTCTTTTTTGCTGGTGTTTCAATTCCTTTTGCCTTGTTTCTCAAATTCTGTATAAAACATGTTTTGGGTCATCAATAAGTTGCTTATTTTCTAATTCTCCTTTATATTTATCTGCATATCTCCTAAAATGTTTTGCCTGTGCTGATAGTTTTAGTTTATTATTTGCAATACTGCATGATAGATGGTGATCTGTTCTTATACTGCATATTGTTTTTATAACGTCTATCTTTCTGAGTACTTTTGTTGATCTCTTCCCTCTTCTATACTATTCTGTCTTAATTGCTTTATAATTTTCTCTGTTTGATACTTCCATGATAACATTCGATTTTTCTCCTAACTTTCCCTTACTACCCTGTGTTTTGTGGTAAGACTTAATGTGTTATTAATTTAGCTGCACAGTAATATAAGAAGCAGGACAGTTCAAACCCTGACGATTTGCCCTTGGACTATTTGACTCCAATGCAGTTGTATACACTTTCATGTTTAAATGTATATTTATTGTCTATGGGAATACTTAATGGACAATTTGACCCCAGATGATTCAACCCTGGACTGTTTGACCCCTAATACATTTTAATTACCTTTTCATTAATTTATTAATTATTCAAGTACGCAATAAACTGATAATTTATTTAATCATTTCATAGGTTAGTATAAATGTAATACTCAAACTTCTAAAATTTAATTAATAACCAGTTTTAAGATAGTTTAAATTAGAAATTTAACATTGTTTTAATTAACATTTTAATTTTATAATATGCTATTGTTATTTTATTCAATCTATTATCTATTATGTTAATATTACATTTTTTTAATATCAAGTTTTAACATGTTTAAAATAAAATCAATTTCTTATTCAAATCTTCAAGTTAATATTATTTATTATTATTTATTATTTATTATTTATTTATTTATTTACATTTGTTGACCGGGAGAGTCCGACTGGACACAGGTCTGTTTTCAGCGGAGGTCCGGGGAGAAAAGATCCACATTAAGTATTATTTGCATTATACAGTTAAAAACATAGCATTTAAATATAGACATTAGTCCAGCTAAGGACGCAAGACAAGAATAAAACATAGATGTAAAAAAGCTAAAGAACATAGTACAATTTTAAAATATGGTGACATATACTAAACATGGTCACAAATGTAGTTGAGATTCATCAGTGAATAATTGATACAATCTGTTTTTGAGGTACATAACAGCATTAGCAGTTGTTGCTACAAGAAGTTAGTATTATGTGGTAGGTAGCTGGGAACATGAGTAGCCAAGCTTGCTAAGAGTAGGTTGTTGATAGGGGGCCAAGAGAGGTAGTGGGTGGGTGGAGTGGATGGTATTAGAGGGGGGATTGCAGGAGCATATCTAGCAAGTTTTTAAGTGTGATTTTAGTTAGGATTTGAAGTGGGTGCAAGAAGTTACAGAGGTAATTGAGGATGGGAGGGAGTTCCAGAGTTTGGCTATAGTGCAGGAGAATAATGCTTTTCCAGCAGAGTTAATGGCTCTTGTGACCTGTAGGAGTTTTTTGTGGCTGGATCTTAGTGGTCTCATGGTTATGTAGGGTTGGAATAGATTCTGGAGGGATGGGACATTTAGTGGTTGGTTTATTAGTTTGTGGGCAAGTGCGAGTTGGTACCATTGAAGGAGGTGGGGGAGCTCTAGCCAGCCCTGTTCTGCTAGTGAGAGACAGTGGTGTGTATGGTAGGATGCCCCTGTGGCGAATTTGGAGATTTTTTTGTAGCAGGTTTCAAGCTTATTTAGGTTGCATTGTCTAAGGTTAGTAAATATTGGAGAGGCGTAGAGTAGGGTAGAGATAAGATGAGAATTTGCTACCGAAATTTTAGCTGCTTTGGTAAATAGTTGCTGATTTTTATATAATGCTGCTAGTTTTTTGTGCACTTGTTTAATGGTCATGGAAATGTGAATGTCAAAGTTCAGTTTATTGTCTATTTCTACTCCTAGTAATTTGGTGTGTTCTGTAGGATGGATGGTGGTGGTGTTGTCTTTTGCTGTGATGTTAAAGTGAGAGCTGTCTAGGGTAAGTTTGGTGGGTTGGAAGATTAGTAATTTTGTTTTGTTTGGGTTGAGTATTAGTTGGGCATCGGATAACCAAGTTTCAATAGAAGAAAATGCTTCCTGTGTGTCTTTTTGCAGGTCAGATAGGGAGTGGGCTGTGCAGATGATGGCTGAGTCATCTGCTTATTGTATGAGTGTGCCATGTGTTGTGGCTGAGGCTAGATTATTGGTGAAAACAGAGAAGAGTAGAGATCCCAGGATGGTCCCTTGGGGAACCCCTATGGAGACTGGTAGTTGGTGGGATAGGTTGTCCTGCCAAACAACTGCTTGTTGGCGGTCAAATAGGTAACTCTGAAAGCAGCTGATGACTGGTTGAGAGAAGGATAGGTTATTAAGAAGAGAGATGAGTTGTTTGTGTGGGACCATGTCAAAAGCTTTAGAGAGATCTAGGAAGGTAGCTGAGGAGAGATAACCTGCATTTTTATTTTGTAGGATAGTGTTAGAGAAAGAGAGTAAGGCAGTGGTGGTACTATGGTTAGGTCAGAAACCGTGTTGTGTGTTGGAGAGGAGGTTGTTAGCAAGGAGGTGATCTGAGACTTGAGAATGAATGCATCTCTCTAGTATTTTGGAGAGTAGCGAGAGAATAGCTATGGGGCGGTAATTGGTTAGATCTGTGGAGGGGCCTCCTTTGTGTAGGGGAATTACATGTGAGACTTTCCATAGTGTGGGAACCTAACTTTCTGACAGAGATCTGTTAAATCAAGAGTGATACAGGGTAGGCTAGAGTGTCAGCTGCAAGTTGAATGTACTCACTTGGGTGGTTGTCTGCTACTAATTTGGTGGTTTTAAGTTTAGATAGTAGTTATTTTATTTTGGTGGTAGGAACAGGAGAGAAAGAGAAGCTAGTGGGGAGATTATTAGTTGTAGTTGATGGTGTGGGTTTATGGGGGGTTGTGCTGTCTAGCTAGTGATAGTATGGTTTGTGTGAAGTGATTGTTGAAAGAGGTAGGAATATTTTCGGAGGAGTGAGTTAGGTTAGGAGTGTGTGTACTTACTTTACCTGGGTGGAGGATGGAGTTTATTGAGGACCAGAATTGTTTGGGGTTATGTTGGGAGGAGGTAAGGGCAGACTGGTAGTATTGGATTTTGTCCTGTTTTTTAAGCTTTTTGGTTCTGTTGCGTAGTTCTAGGAATTTTTGCCTAGTAGAGGGGGATTTGATTTTGCACCAGTTGTCCCAGGCTTTATCCATGTTTTTCATTTCCGACTTGGTGTTTTCTTGTAGCGATGGGGATGGTTGGGCTCTAGTTTAGGAACGTCTTATGGGGGTGTGGTATTTAAGGATGCTTAGGAATGTTTTATTAAAGAAGTCAACTGCGTCATCTAGTTTGAGGTATTTTAGAGGTTGCCAGTTACAGTCTTTTAGGGATGAGCTGAATGAGAGAGGGTTGAAGTTAGTTTTTTTGCGTATTTGACGGTAGATGATGGGTTTTGTTTTACAAAGGTGTTTTCTTAGTAGGAAGGTTGGAGAGTGATCACTGAGGCTGTCAGATAAGCAGCCTGCTATATATGACTGGGGGCTCTTATTGACTAGTATCCAATCAAGGGTAGTGTGTTTGTTGGAGTAATTTATCCTAGTAGGTGACTGGACTAGTTGGGTGAAGTCATGAAGATTTACATGATGGGCTGGGTGGTTGCTAGAGCAGGATTGCCAGTCAGTGTTGAAGTCTCCTAGAATTAAAGTTTCTTGGGGTAGGTGGTGGGTAGTCCAGCTGAGGAGGTTTTCAAGTGGAGGGATGTTGTGGCCAGGTGGGAAGTAGCAACCTATTATGTTTAGGGGTTTATTTTGGTTTATTTTAAGGTTGGTATATATTATTTCTTCCTTACCTATTTGGGGAGCTGCTAACTTTAAGAGCTGGATGTCTAGATGCTGCTTAAATATTATAGCTATACCACCTTCTTTTTTGTTTAGTCGGTCTACCCTTAGTGTATTGTAACCGGTAGAGAGGATTTGCTTATTAGTAATGTGTGGTTTTAACCATGTTTCTGTAAGGATCACTACATCAGGGGAGTAGAAGTCTATGGTGGCATGGAATTCATGCACCTTGTTGCATATACTTCTAATATTTAGGCTTATCAGAAGGAGGTCGGTTGGCTTTCTATTGGCAGTGATTTGGGAGAAGATGTGGTTTGTAGTCTGATTATGAGGGGAGGGGTTGGAGATTGAAGGACCAGGATTAGGATGGATGTCTCCACTGAGTGCTAGGTTGGATATCGATAAGATTATTAGTTTTATAAATTTCTGTATATGCTTGCTTATAAGGGAAGTTTTATGATTGTGTTCTGCGGGTAATAGGTATGGTGGTAGGGTTATGATAGGTTGTGGGGTTGTTTTTAGTTTAGGTATTGTGGTCGGTAGTCTATATAGAGGGTGTATTGGGAAGGTTGTTGACCTGATGAGAGAGCAGTAGAGTAGAGGTGGGATATGAGTGGTGGTGTGTGTGGTGGTACAGTGGTAGTGGTTGAGTGCGGGAATGGTGGAGGTTTGGTAAGATGTGATGTATGCAAGGAGTGTGCATGCAGTGAGTATAGGTATGGTGTGCCTGTACATATTAGCTGAGTAGGAGGGATAGTAGTGAGAAGCTGTAGGAGGAAGTATAGGTTTGGTGATGTTATAGGATGAAGGGTGGGAGGGGTTACTGTTTGTAATAAAGGTAGGACCACTGGGGGCGGGTGGCAATTGGGGGCAGAGAGGGGAGCGTAGCAGGCAATAGATGAAGGAAGACTATCAGTAGGTTTATAGGTTATAATGAAAAGGGCTGGCCCTGATTAGGCTGCAATTGTTCTTGTGGGGAGGGGGAGGATCAGAATAGACCAGAAAAGTGATGGATAGCCAATAGTATGTTGAAAAGGGCTGGCCCTGATTTCACAGCTATGCAAGTCTACAGAAACAATAAGAAAAGGCAGTAGATACTCTGACTTGCTTGTTTTGCATACCTGTCTTATTGAAATAAAATAAGCCAATTTTATTAAGGAGTTATGTGGAAATTAGGATGACAAGAATTTATAAGAGAAAAGGTTTAGTAGAAGTAGAGAAACAGCAGAGCATACAAATAGTGCAGCATATAAAGACAGATTGCAGTTAAAAGTACAGAATGGGGGGCGGGCAGCTAATGTTCTGAAACAATAAGGAAAATCAGTAGGTACTTTGGACTTACTTGTTTTGCATACCTTTCTTATGAAATAAAATAAACACTTGTAACCAGGAGTATGTGGGATTTAGAAAGACCAGAAATTATAGGAGAAAGGGTTTAGTAATGCTCGAAAAACAGCAGGGCTTTCAAATAGTTGATACAGCTTGCAAAGGAAGACTGCTGTTAGGAAGTACAGTATGGGGAGGGGGCAAGCTAACGTCCGTGATGGAGTGCTTTATTTAAAAATATAAATTAAACAAGGGCTAGCAATTAATGTTGTCTGGAGGATAAAACATACTTTTTGTATATTTTGAAAATAACACTCATTCCAAGGTTGCCCGGTTCTGTTAAAGACATTAAATTGAGGAAGTTTTTAAACAAAAATGTACTGCTGACGTTAATGTAGGATTTTGTGTTTTTTTTCTAATAAAACTTGTGTATTATTGAGTGCGCTGTCCAAGAGCTTTATTGCTTTGCCTTCCTAGGTTACCTTGGTTTTATTCTAAATTTGTGTGATTGACACAATCTCTTGATATTGTAAGTAGTCTTTGATTATTTGTTTGATATGTTTTCCTTTTTTTTTTGGTGGTTCTGCTCTGCTGATAAATCCTCATAGTCTTTATTTCTTCCACATTGAATTTTATGAATACCATCTATAAATCGCCAAATTGTTGGATGATCTACTCCGAATTCAGTTTGCATTTTTCTATGAGCTGCTTCTACATGGTTGTTGGTTCAGTGTTCCCAATTTAAGGTTCTTTCATACACTGACTAAATATTTGGAGGAAATATTGCATTTTTTCTTATTCCTCTGTGATTTGGTTGTCCAGTATAGTTGTCCTCAAACCAGTTTAGAATTAGTTGCAGTGTTTCTGGTATGTAGTCTGCTAAATCATCTATGGCATTCTCTAATTCATCTGGTGGTATGAAAGTGAGTGCTGGAATCATTCTTGCTTGAAGTGCAGATTCACTATCTGTATTATACTGCCCTAGAAGTCTTTCATGTGATATCATCTTTCTTATGTTTTTGCTAGATGGAAAAAGCATCTGTGGATTTCTGTTTTTGGATATGTAATTTTAATATTGGGCAAATGTCTTTTATTCCTTGAAACATTCTTTTATAGGTTTCTTTTCTCTTGTCTGGTAATAGACAGTAAGCTATTGGTATAATAAATCTGCTTCGCTCACTCATTATTATGTACACCTGAGAAAATAGATTTGGTGCTATTTTGAATGTTCCATCTATGAATAGCTTTTTTATTAGCTGGCTCCATGTACTAGTTGTTTCATGTCCAAATGTTAAAATTCTTTTATCTCCTTCTCCAGAGTCGAATAGAAGAAAATTCTCATTTTTTTCTATATATTTTATATTTTTCTGGAATTATTGTGAAGGCTAAATCAATGGGTTGTGCTAGAGCTGCATCAATTTTCTCTCTTTTTCTTTTGATTATTTTTTTTCATCGCATCACTTTTTGGCAGTTTACCTTTCACTGCTTCTGAAGTTCCTTCTATTGCAGTGTTAATGATCATTGCTGGAATTTCAATCGTGTCTTCAGCCTATTGTTTAAGGGTTGTTTTTATCTTAACTTCTATTTCTGACATGTCACTTCCATGACTGTGTCGTGAGGATGGCGCAGTAGCACCAAATGCATAGTAATGAAGGCGCGCTGCCGACACAGCCACGTGCACAGGAAAGGAGCGCGAGTGCATAGGGCATGTCAAAGTGCTGCACGGAGGCATGGAAATGGCAGCTGTCGATGTGCAACCTAAAATGTTTGCATATAACAGGTTGCAAGATAGCAACCACATCAGTGTCCCTGGAGACTGAAACGTATGCAAAGCATTCAAGAAAGTACCTGCGAACACAAAGTGACGAAGCAAACAAATGCACGGTAGGGAATAATGGGCCCCTATCCCACGAACAAATGACATGGAAGACCGTGTGGCTGTAGTCCAACGCAGTGTAGATAGCCATACCAAGTGGAAGTGAAACGCATCATATGTTAGCGATCCGCCAGTAGTTACGTCCAGCCCAATGGTGAGGGTCACCAGCTGACCCATAATGTGAGGGAGGGTACACAGCTGGGCAGATGTGTCCATAACAAAATACACGAGAAATGTAGATATCTAGCGACCGTACGTCCGAATTATATCCCACAAGGCATGTAATTGTCACATACAAAAGGTATGTCCGTATTTCACATACCAAGTGTGATAGGAAATAGAATAAGCATGTAAACAAAACAGAAGGAGCATGCAAACAGCCACAACAATAAGGACACATGTAGGCTGAAAGGAACAGTATTATCTGTACTGTCGACTAGGATTACCACCTGTCCCACTTTGCGAGTGACAGTCCCTCTTTGGGCAGTTGTGTCCCGACAAAAACCTGTAACAATGGCAAATGTCCTGAGATTATAGGACAAAATTATTCCCTATACGTTATGTAATACTTGCATTAAAAAGGTTCTCTGTATCTAAATTACATAAATGTTATAAGAAACAGAATAAGCAACTGAATTGCTACAAGAATAAGCTTTTATATAGGCAAGATGTCTAAGTTCTATCCTGTGTACTACCGTGGGTATGTGTCGGCCTGTAAAATGTGATGTGTGTACCAAAAATGTCCCACTTTGGCCAATTGAAAAGGTGGCAACCCTACCGTCGACTGTGGGGAGGTGTTGTCCACTACAGTCAGATATGTGTACGGAATATATCCCATCCTGGACATAGGAAAAGGTGGCATCCTACCAATGAGTACAACAGGCCGCCAAAATCCGGAAGTCAGCAGTACAAGCCGAACTTGTCAGGATGCGTCAGTCGAACGGGTAGTACCCGGGTATACCAAACATGTAATGAAAGATAAGTATGGGCGTGCACCTATGTGCATGAGGTATAGCATGTGGAAAGCAAACATGGCAGGGTAGTCCACACAACCATACAGGTACCAGACACATGTAGGGTATTCAATGTGTCACTCTGGCCGTGTCATGGGCCAACAACCAAAGCACAGATGTATGGGGTGTGAGGAATCTGTGTGTGGGGGGTGGATGGGTAATGGTACAATCCTGCAAGGCGATACTGTGTCGTATGCAGAATAGGTGAACCGGAGGTGTATGAGGGAGCAGCGGGTGAAGCTGAAAGAAACACAAACACATGTATAAACAGCTGCAATACAACCAGACAGGCCATACTGTAGAACACAATCCCACAAACAGATGAATATTGAAATGAAATGTGTGATACAAATGAATAGATATGTCACCGGCACATACCCACAGATTGATCCTGATGGAACTGGCCATAACAAATGCAACACACCTGGATGGAACTGGCCATAACAAATGCAACACACCTGGATGCATAATGGACTATGCTGCATCCCCTCCACATCACACAACCCACTCCTGTCCCTGAACGTCCACCAAATCCAGCTGTCCTAGGCCCACTGGTGTGGTGCAGCCACAGCTACACATAGTGACCACTACGCATATGTAGTAGGTAGTGTCACCCTAGGCGGTTGCAGGATTGCACACAACCTCAGCACATTTTTATAACTCCAAAACGATGTTTGGTATACCTCTTGTTGTGGACTGGTACAATTCTTGGATATCCCTCATGGGATACGTAACTTGTGTAAACATTAGAATGGAAGACACGAAGTCCAGTCCTGTAGATATCTGGATAGAAGTTGGAATGTGCATTAGAGGTGTACGGCACTGTCCAGCCCTAAGTGGTCATGCATAACCTACTACCCAGGATCAAACACTTGCCCGTGACGCACGTGTCCCGACACGAATAAGCGGAAATATATTGCACACATTCGCATAGTGGCAAATGGTATAAGGGTGATGAAGGCACTGACATAAACAGGATAACCCTGATCTACTGTGTGAGGGACACTTAATGTGTGTGTAGGTGTGACCGACCATACCTGTCAACCTCTGACAGCAAGATATCTGGACAAAGCCGTGAATAAAAGTATACCTGTCAGCCTCTGAGAGCAAGATATCTGGACAAAGCCATGACTAAAAGTGGGACAAAGGCCCAAAAATATGGACAATTTGTAAAGAAACTGAGAAAGTTAATAGAATAACAGTCTGTACATTGGCATTAATTTCCTGAAGTGTATGAAGTCTGAAACTCAAGTGTCTGTCATTATGTTCTGACTTCAGACCTTAATGAATAGCTACTGATTTGCCAGAAAACAACAGTGTATTACAGAGGTCTGTACATATTTACGGTAACAAACCTTCACATTTGTTTACTGTACCACTGCATACCTGTAGTAAATTCATGTCCAAAATAATAATCCTCGTATGAATGCATACAGGAAATAGTGAAATGTGAATGGGAACACCCCTCACCGTGGATTATGTATTGTAACCACCCCCACCAATATTATGTATTGCCAACATAAAAAGCTGCTGACAGGTGCCGAAAGACCTGTGTCTGTAAGCACAGGTAAACCTCTATAAAATGGAGAAATGCTGTCCATGTGCTTCGTCTGACATTTGAACTCTGTCAGGGCAGTTTCGTTCACCAGGCGGACAAGCCTAAACCCAGATCATCACAGGAACACCCTGACAATCAAAGACTTGTATGTGCCAGGACTATAAGCCTTGGTGTTCTGCATATCCTTGGAGTGATTAAATATGCAGCTTGGGTCCAGAGCAGTAGGGAATAGGGAATGTGTAATATGTAGTACCGTGTTTTTCTCAGCAGGAGAATGGATGCCTGTGTTGTAAATGAAGCGGTGAGGCGTATGTTAATGTAGCTATGTACTATGGGTATGCATATAAATGAGTCAGAACACCAACAGTATAGTGGTGACAGCATCCGGCCAACGTGAATGCAGTCCCGGGTCAACTACGACTTCAGCACATATGAGTTAATGAATGCATGTGTACTGTAAAGACATTTAAATATGTAAAGGTGAACGTGTGTTTCGCATATGTCCGTTAACTGGATTACAGATATTGTACTGGTACCGTCACAATTAAGAAAGCCCACATAAGCACAAAGACTTAGTAAACATATGTAACCCACAATAAGGATATGCAAGTGTGCGTGTGTAATCCACTCACAGCATAGCAAATGAATGCTGTTTTCTGCACGTTTATTTATATATCTATATATGGATATATATATATTTGTGTATAGATATATATCCACAGACTTAAACTAAATAAATATATGAAATAAAGAATGTACCGACACACATATATATATATATATATATATATATATATATATATACACACACACACACACACACACACACACACACACACACACACACACAATTACATTAATCGATATATACATAACAAACACAGAAACATTTGTCCTTGTAGATATAACACATGTACATAAAAAGGCTACATGTCATAGCTATTATGGATAGACATACAGACATGCAAGAAAGGTAAATACACTGCTGCTTTCCAAACCATTGCCCGGAAAGTACCAGTGTGGCAAATATGCAAGTTCTACTATTTAAACATGGATATAGGTGTCCTTTGCAGGACTCCAAAAAGTGTTGTCTAGCAGCAACGTCCACTAATTATCGACACTAAGGAAGTCACATCGGCAGCTACAATATAGCTGTACATGCAACAGTGGCTTGTGCAAGGGTAATAACATAATAACACATGGGTTGACAGAATGTATGACATATGTCCCGATACGCGGAGAGTGGATAGTGCTTAGAAGTATCTTCATACTTTATTATCGCTCACATTAAATATGTCTTATGACTACTGTGGAGGGGTGTCAGGTATGGGAATCATGGGTATGCAAGAATGGGCCTAGGTTCACAGGTGTTGGTTGGCAGAGATTTATTAGGTCCGTCCCATGGGAATGATTAATATTCCTATGTGGGTATAGCACACACCTATATGAAGAACCCATCTACTGGATATTGTGTAAACCATTGTGGGAAGATGTAGGGACTTATATCAGTGTCATGTAAGTGATTATCATGGACGTACATGCGTACGAATAAGATGGTAACCATACCTCTCAACCTTTCAGAATAAGACAGCTGGACAAAGGCATATTTAAATAAGTACAAATAGGGGCTATATTAAATATTCCTCTGACAAAGTTAGAGCGTTGATAGAATAATGGATAATTCATTAGTATGAATGTTTTGAGGGTTATTAGTTTTAAACTACTAATGTCTGTCATTATTATCTAACCTCACAGTCCTTAATGACCTGCCACTAATTTACCAGAAAGGCACAATAATAACAAAGAAGGAACAACATTATAAGTCTAAGTTTGGGACATTTAACCAACATGTGTACAGTTGAGAGGTATGAAGGTAACCCTGTTGTAAATAAATGTGCAGCACTAGTGATATCAGGTGGACAGGTGTGAAGAAAGACGGGATGACAAATGACAAAACATGTACAAGTCAAAAGCATGTACCTCGATAAATGTGAATGAATACTTATGCCCTGTGATAGTCAATGTGGAAGGTTAATAGTGTCCCTCAGGGTGTTATGCAGTGTCCCCAGTACAGTGTCCAGTCTCCCACACTCGCATGTGAGTTCTGCCACTGACGGACATCGCAAATACCGGCGAACACATAAGGTAGATGATAGCATAATATGTTTTGATTAGCACCTGTTGGCTTTTGTGAGGAACACAACACTCTTGGCGGTTGTGTCCTGCAAAAGGAATGTAATGGCATCTGGCCTGTGATTTCTTCTTGTGTGTAGTGGTGTAATACAATGATATATCTTGTATCAGAAACAGATACATGTGATAGGAAACAGTATTATCGACTATACTACTACAAGAAAACTCTGGAGGTATGAAAAGCGCTGAAGTAGTCAGTTCAGTACTGACCGCAGGTATGTGTTGACATGTCATATGTCACAGCTGTATATACAGTACCTATAGGGCTGTCACCATTACAAATGATGAAGGTGGGAGCTGCTTTGTAGAAATGTCAGACATAGCAGGTCAAACCATACCTACAGCCATGCATACTCCACAAATAGACATATTAGCACACAGCAAAGCTTAGGCCAGGGGTCATGGAGCCTTGGCCGGCGTGTACGAGTAGAGGAAGTGTAGAACAAGGCAAGATGTCTGCCAAGCTATTCAGCAATATCCTGCAGGGGCGTGTAAGACGGCCCCTAAACCGAATGTTGCACGGACAATGTTAGGATATGCAAATTACCCCATTTGTAGGTGAAAGCTATGCAAATTATGTAAATCTGCGATACATGTAACAGTAAGCTGTCCATGCAAGAGTAGAGTTATGTGCAGAAATGTACTCTGATGTTAACCGAGTTACGTTCTGCAAGTAGCTAAACGGAGTAATGTCAGCTGCAAATAAAGGATGAATACAGTTGAAGAAGCATGCCAATGGCCAAATATAAGGCCAGTGGCATATTTCTCCATTGTAAATTAATAAAACTCTATTTCTCATCCCCCAATCTCCAGTGTGTAAGCATAGTGCAGCAGCGCGAAAATATGCTGCGCTTTTAAAACAAGAGAAATATTTAAAATACACATAGACGTTGTAATTATCGTTAACAGTTAGTTCGCCATGCAGGTGAATGGCAAGCTGAAGACAAGATGGCTACTGAGTACTGGTTGCTATGTGTGGAAGCGCTCTGTCAGAGATGTAACCAAGCATTAGTAGGCAATCCGATGCAATTGAGGCTGAGGATAGTGAATCACAATTTGTCATGCCATATGGGCCAAGCCACTACAGTGGAAGAGTAGGTTAAGGGGACTATCAGAGTAAAAGATAGGTGACATCATGAGTGTGTATGTATAATCATGAGTGTGTATGTATAAAACAGTGTAATCCTATCGGAGCAATGTGTCACATGTTTGCTGTCAGTTACTCATCAGTGGAAGAGGCGTGTTATGATCTATCATAGGTACAGTCAGGAAACTGATGATGTACGCCATGGATATCACTGAAGTTTCATGCAAACCTGCTGTCAGTGTGTTCGCACCTGTGCGCGCCTGTAAGCCCGAGTAAGCATGTGTGCGCGCGTGTCAGCCAGTGTGCGCGCGTTGAAGAATGAGTAAGCTAGTGTAAGCATGTTGAAGCCCGTGTAATGTCGTGTAAGCCAGTGCACACGTTTGTAAGCATGTATAAATCTGTACTACACACATCACACACGTACTGCACACTCTGAAACACATGCTGCCAATACTACACACGTCATTCAAATGGCACATGGATGGATAATAAATCATCAGAATCATAGGTTCATAGGTTCATACTAGGCTATCTGCCCTAGGGCATTTATAAGCCTAGCCAGAGTGTGTATGGCTTTCGCCACCCTT
>NC_056732.1:549440596-549473928 GCF_019279795.1 Protopterus annectens | reverse complement strand
ACTCCCCCCACTACTACAGCCTGGGATCATGCACTACAAATGTCCAGAACCACTATACACATTGTAACCAGCTACAGATTCAACAACACACCCCAGGGTTACCAGACCTCATTTGTTGGTGTACTGGACAGTAGGGCTCAGACAGCTACTACTGATGTGTGACTGACACTACCCCACACTTAACTGGGATAGCTACTCATGTACCGACACATCCGTGAGTCATAACCTCCACTCGGCTGGATCAACCCATACACACCACCTCCAAGACAAACATTATCCTTGACATGAACACTACCAACATGTGACTGCTGTTCCACACCTGAGGTTATCCCCTCATTGGTGGATTCCAAACATATGCTAATCACCCTTGTTAGCCACATCCCCGCACCACACCCTTCACGGCATACACAATACATGAGTACTACAACACCTACTACAGACGTCTTATGACAGCGGTTGTTGATGTCATGACACCCGTGCAGTTGGACAATGCACATACAAACACTGAAACATACCCCAGTGCACTTCATTAGCACGTACACGACTGCATGGATCATGCTATTCCACACAAAGCCATGATGGTACACACCAGATAACAGACGCCACTCTGGTGGTCATGTTCCATGGACATAATGTACAACAACAGGTGGAGGCTGTTGCACAATGGTGTACAATCCCATGGGTGGGGTAGCTCACTGGTCAGCCTCGGTAGGGCCATGGGATTCCTCATCACATACTCCATGACTAGCACAGTAAACATTACTGTGACACATTCCGGGGTGTACCACAAGGCATCATGGTAGTATGTCAGTAGTCAATGGCAATACCCACATATGCTCTCACATACAACAGTCACTCAGGAACATTACAGACCCAGGTGATGTAGGCAACATGCTGGCAGATGGATTCAATGCTAACATTACACCCTCACACTCACTACAAGGTCACAATCCATGCAGGAACATTGCAGTGTCCCTGCGGTCACACCAACACAGTACTAACCTGCACTCTATATGTCCTGGGACACTGGCCCCATGTCACCTTCCAAAGTTCCAGGCTGTGATGTCCACAAACCTCTGAACGACATGTCTCCCCACTAGGCCACCATATTCAGTAATAGCCTTGTATCAGACATTGTGGCCCCTGAATGGCACACAGCAACAGTTATCACACTCCACACAGGTGGCGCCACAATGCATGTGTGGGACTATAGTCCTACACACATGACTGGACTGTTCTGCACGGCTATGGGGCACATCATCATGGATGCCATTCACAGAGACATTGTTGGGCTCCGGTCCTGTGATGCCACCCGGGTTGGACTTGTTAGGGCCAGAGCATGGCCCCTACACCTGGTGGACTCCTTTCATACAGTTACCAGGGTAGTTGATGATGGTACTGGGGTCCACACATCCTACATTGTCCTCTCATTGCCTTACAGCACCGTTCTCCATTCTGGTATTGACAACATATACATCCACCTGCACATCGTACCCTATGTCTCAGGATGTTATGCAACGTGGCTCATGGACAGGACACACACAATGAGGGTAGCATACCATAGTACCTACTGCATTTCAGTTACACTTAGCATACCACAGTCCTCAGTCATAGGGCCCCTCATGTTCAGTATATGCTTCCCTGAGATACAGGCTAGCACAGAGGGACTTTTCCTGCCTAGCTTTACAAACCCCTGCATACAAAGCACCATGATTGATCCACCAGCTGATACTGACTCTATCCATACGGGTGTCACTATGATAGATACCTGATATGAATATCATGGCCTCAAGCTGCATGAACATCACCTTTGCATTACACCATTCACCCATTGACTATCACATAGGTGGTAGTCCCCTACATACATGTCACATTGTACATGTTTGTAGTACACACATATGTCGCACCCACTCCTGTGGTTACCATATTGCCACTGTGGCATGGATATCCTTCTATGTGGCCACACTTATCTGTACTGGGTGTGTAGCTGGTACATAGGCATCCATTGTACCTCTGAACCCAAGACTTCTACACACATTCAAGGGTACACCACCCCGTTTAGGGTTTACCTTACATAACAGCTACAGATTTACATACCACAACATTAACACGCCTTAACGTTTATTGAGCTCCAACAGTTGAAGTATGCGGCTGAACTACGGACATCACGTCTGTACACATTTGTATACTACATACTCAGGGGTGACCTCTGCTGAACAGACAGGGCCCATGTCCACAACAGTATTAATGGATATACTCCACATACGCGACATAAGTAAAAGCCACTGTTAGCAACATGCCCATGGATATGTGCACACACGCAATGATGAGTGGGATGTGCTTGAGGGTTACATTCCCAAACCGGACACTCACCATGCTTTGGAACATGAGTCCTATGTACATCATGCAGGGACACTCAGAAGCACTGTTCATGTGATATCTCCCTTGGTGGTTGGGGGACACATGTACGCCAGGTATCACTGCAGTGGCTGTACTGTGCAGAGGTGCAGGTAACACATGGCTCTGCTGTGCACAAGACACTACCCTAGAGATGTGCCACTGGTGTGAACACTGTAGTTGTGCTTACACATACACGTGCCAGACTGCATAGTACCCCACTATGAACCTGTGAAGCTATTACATGTCCTTTGTGCATGGTTACTTGGTAGCCCTTCCATTTAGATTAGCTATCATGCTATTACAATGTCCTGTGCCTACAAGCCATATGTATCCTGTTATTGTACATGCCAATAGATGTTACCTTTGGTATGCATGATATGCCTGTTATGCTGTGTAGAATATCCGACATATCTACCCACAATACTATACATTACACATATTTTACATAGTATCCCATAATGCAAAGCATACTTGCACAGCGGGACCACCTTAAACATGTCATTGTCGCTATATGCCCATACACATGCCTACTGTGACAGTATATCAACATATACTATCCCCTGCTATGGAACATACTTGTTGGACATACCCTACCACTGACGGCGGGTTGTATGGAATTGTTCTGTTTAAAGCACTCATGTAGCACCCATTGTGGTGTCTGTGATGTGTACCTTGTGGTCCACTGCTGGATGCACAGTTTCTACAAGCATAAGTTTGCTCAGCAAGACATCACTATATAAATACCTTTTCCCACTTTATGCATTGCAGACACTTTTAATTAATGCAAACCAGGCTATACATACAGTAAATAATTAATACAAAACATGCTATACATAAACCTACATACCGAGTGTTCTACATACCTTATCGTTCCGGATTTTCGTCTCTATCTCTCTCACACTGCTTATCTCTCTCACACTGCTTAAACAGGTATATGGTATGAGCATACGGTTTGAATGTCTGGCAAGTCATCCTGATATACGTCGATACGGGTAACATGTGGTTTCCTGCCACCAATTGGTGTTCCTGAGTGACTAATTACTTGCACATCAGCTGTGCAACTACTCCATTCGCCAGTTACGTGGCAACAGTGGGGTATAATTGAATTCTCCACTTGGGCGTTGCCCATTTGCCCTACCTTCGGGGAGATGGCCTGTATTGTGTTTTGTTGTGTGTAACTGCAACTGCTATGTGTAGAAACAAGTATACTTTGGATTCATGTCCCCCGTGGATTGTGTGTGACAGCTAGAGTATGTGGCTCAACATGTGGGTGTACCTGTCATCCCAACCATCTGATAACGGACTATTGCAAACAAAACCTGTAACATCGCCGTTTGTCACATTATACAATGGCTACAGTTATGCATGGCACCTTTAATTGAGTCTCTCACAAGGTATGTTGACGGTTCTGCAGATGTAATTGACTGACTGGATGTTTGTGCTGTTATTACGGTCTGTATTGCTATTGTTTCTAGTGTGGGGGATGTCAGTGGGTGTACGTAGTATATACAGGTTTGTGGGGCTTGCATTTCTACATATTCCATATATATGTGTGTGGGGTCCGTCCCTAATTAAAGAGCTATCAGTTAGTAGACTTATGTTACGGGATTTTACATTGGGCCATTGTTAATTGGTTTCTATATAGTATGCAGGAGAGGTTGATACTTCCATACCTCTGGAATTGCAGCGATATGTAAAGGGATATGTCTAAATGACAGCTATCCCATGTATTTATGTCCCAGATATTTGCAGTCATTGCGGTTGTGTTGGTAACAGAACCTCTTTGCCATGGGTTGCACCTTTTCATATGGCCATTGTTGGACACTTGCAGGACACACAGCGGTGTTTACAGGCCGACACATAGCCATGGTCAGTACACAGGATAGCACATACTTTTATCCTCAATACATACCTATTGTTGTGGGACTTTGGCTACTTATCATATTGGATGTAACATTTACGTTTATTACATACAGGCATAACTATTTAATGCAACTATTACATAATATATGGGACATATTAATGTCCTACAACTGCAGACATTTGCCCTTTGTTATGTTTTATGTCAGGACACACCTGCCTAGGGACGGGCTGTCCCTCCTAATGTGGGATAGGTGGTAACCGTATGCCTACGGCTAGCTATACCCACACCTACTGTAATGATCTACCTCTGAGTTGGCACTAACAGACACACGATGCGGACACACACACACACAATACAGTCACATGGAGACGCACATGGCACCCTCAACACACACATACACAGACTACGGCACTCTCAAACACAGTTGAACACAGTACCTACGTGGACCGCAACACCGGCAGCGGTAACTACATGTCCCTTCATATCGTCATACTATTACTCATGGTTGTACTGTTTTGGTACTGTGTTCTTTCGGTCTTTCAGCCTCGTGGTTACCCGTGTCGGTATGTTACACATTCCATAGTTGGCGGTATCCTATTTGTACCTCCAAGGTGTTATGAATGTCGTTGACCTATCTATATATATTTGCAGATATCGTTGAATCCGTATATATCAACATATATCACTCTATCGCCCTTTCTATCCGTATTATATATATGTATATATGTGTATACAGCTCTTTTGATTATGTACCTTTAACTCCTAGTGGGTGTGGCTTGAGTCTTTAAAAAATAAAGTTATCACCTTACAATTCTAACAAATACTCATTGACATAGGTCAAATATCAATACAATTGTGTTTGCCATCATGTATGCTTCAAGATAAAATATTCTAATACCTTGTATAGGGCATGGTTTTGGAATTATTAATGCAAATATGAACAAGCAATATTTGATGCCTAGAGGAGCAGTAGGAGGTAACTGCAGTTGCACCTGGAGAGAACTTTGCTTCCATTTTGGCTATGTAATTGCATCTCTCATAGGTTGTAGTGTTGGGTGGTAGGAGGAGAGGGTTGTCTGTGTACATGAGGCAATTGCTGCTTTGCCCCAGTATGCTCAGATTCACCAGGTGGACAGGAGAAATCACCGGAAGCTGGCCCTTGGACATGCCTGGTTTGGGGCTTTTTTTTTTTCTTTGTAAAGTATAGGAGCTGTTTCCTTAGCAAGGTACTTTGCAATTATAGGCTGTTTAGTGCCTACTATTAATTTCTCCTTGTTAACAAGGAGAGTTCAGTGTTTGTACGAGTTTAAGGTTTCCTAGTGCTTTCCAGCAGGTATTAGAGAAAGTGCTAGTCATAGGGATGCTTAAAGGTAAGATTGAAAAGAATGCACTCTGCAGTGTGCACTAGAGAAGTTAGATGTGAAAGTAGGTAATTGAGTTTTACCTGTTTAAAAAGTTAAGGTTTAGTGAAGAGTTACTATTTTTAAAACAGCAAGATGGATTGAAAGGGGTGGTCACTTTTGTATTTTGGTACTATGAAATACTGTAGGATGGCCAATAAATTTAAATAATTGAAGGGGTGGGATTTCAAAAATGATGATTTTGTGATTTACTCACATAAGCCAGTGAAAGTAGAGAAAAATGAGATATATGGTCAGATTAACATAAGAGGCGGGCAACTAGAAAGACAGTGGTATTTAACAAGACAACTTAAATGGGTGAGAGGGTGGGAAAAAATTCTGCCTGACTCAGAACAGAGAGAGCTGTGGTCTCTTTTGAAGTTTTAATATGCTGTTAAAACAGAATGCAAGCAAAACACAAGGTAAAGAAAACAAACTACAGTATTCAAAATATAGAAAGGCAATACAGTAATACAAAAAATAAAAGCAAACTAACCTTTCCTTCACAGCAAAGTGTAGCAGAGTCTGGATGAGCCTTTCTATTAGTACAGGGGTGGATAATGCTGGTTTCACCTGTTCTGGACATCATTGACCATGATCTGTGCGATATTTGGAGAAGCTTATCCCTGTTTCGCGCATATCCGTATAGTCGTATTTAAACATCGCTTACCAGCAGTGGGCAATGCATATTCCTGCTAACGTGTGCTAAACATGATCTGATGACCTACATCCGACATGCATTACTCGTGCCTTCGGGATTACGTTACATCCCTTGCAGGACGTGGGACCTGGAACATGCACGACGGGCACTGCATTTAACACATGGATATCTGGGATATGTACACGTGTTATGTCGTTTTTGTACGTGGAGTATACTACGGCTGTTACTCCATACTGCACTCACATGGGTAACTCGGTTAGTTTACGTATTGATGAGTCCAGTTAATGGTGTGTCCATGTGATCTTTACTGGATGTGCTCCATCATTGGGTATGTATATCACAGTGAGCCACACACGATACTGTACTACACCTCCAAACGACCGTAGGTGGGGCATGCTGGGGTGACAAATACCTGTCATGGGTACAACCCATGCCTTGACACAACATCCATGATTTTATTGTGTGGAGCCCCTCATTAACGCAGCAGGGACTCCGTGATGACTGTGTGCAAAACAGTACCTACACACATGTGCTCCCGCAATTGCCTCTGCTCCACTAAGTGACAGTTGGTTACTCGATATTGTGGCGACAGCGGACACTGCTTGCCCTGTTTGGAGTATGGCCTCTGACAATCAGCCGTGTACCTACCGATGTACCTGGGAACCTATAAACACAGCACCACCATATGCTGATAGACGCATGTACTGTTCAGGTGTTGACATTCCGTGTTCCATTAGCTGTTGTGTGTACAATGTTTGAGGGCTGCCTATGTAGGATTCACACAGTGGGCCCACCTATACATTACAATTTACAGGTGGTCATGTTTGTGTGCCATCCTTTTTACTGTGTGTGCAGGTGGAGAGGTGTGTCAGTCCATAGGGGCCTACACTGTCAGAGCATGTGCTATACATTCCCTCTTTGCCAAGGTGTAGGCATATTGGGCACGCCTCCGTCTGCCTACTGGGGCTGGCACAGTGTGTTCGTGGTCTGAATCCCTCTGTGCCTCTGGCCTTGGCAATTGCGGTGGGCTATGAGGGCCTTCACCATTTTGTCCCTGCTGCAGCTGTTTCTGCAGGATCATATTATGTAGCATGGCGCATACTATGATGATGTGGGCACATGTGCCTGGAGAGTACTGCAAGGCTCCACCAGATGTGTCCAAACACCGGAACCGTGATTTCATCATCCCGAACACACGGTCTATGATGATTCTGGTTTGTGCGTGTGCCTCATTATGATGTTCTTGCATGGGTGTGTGTGCATTTCTGATGGGAGTCATCATCCACGGCTCCAGTGCATAGCCAGCATCCCCCACAAGGTGGCCATGTGGGATGTCCCCCTGACAAATACCTGATACAGCTGTGAGGCATGCCAGATATGGGAGTCATGGTAGCTTCCAGGGCTGCCAGCACACACATCCATGATAATGCCCTAGGCATTGTACATGACCTGCCAGTTGATGGAGTGGAATCCCTTGTGGTTTATGTAGCGCCTACCATGCTCACCGGGTGGTGACTTGATTTGTATGTGCATGCAGTCTATCGCACCCAGTACCTCCGGGTAGTGTGCCACACAGTGGAAGTGACGCATATTGCTGGCTAACTCCTCCTGAGTTCGAGGGAAGTATATATGCTCATTGGCATGTGGTAACATGGCATCCAGGAACTGGTGTAGTACCCTGGATGCCGATGCCTGTGAGATCCCCATTATATCTCCAGTTGGCCTTTGAAAGGTACCTGTGGCTAGTATTCTTAAGCTTACACATACCTTCGTGTCCACTGGGATGGGTTCCCCTCTGTTGTTTCTGGTTCTCAGGCGTGGCCGGCACAGCTCCACTATTTGCTGTAAGATGTCCCTGTCCACCCTGTAATGCTCTACTATCTCCAGATCATGTAGCCCCTGGTAGGTTACCCTTGGTCTGAACACTCTTCTCCTCCTCCGGGGCCTGCGGTGGTTGTCAGCATCATCCTCCACAACACCGTCAGTCTCTAACACATGCTGATGAATCACAGCTATGGCAGCTCCAAACATGTACATTTTAAAAGTTCCCCGTGTGTTTACACCTATGGTGCAGTGTTTGGGAATACACAGGTGTGTGTAGGGTGCTTTCACACTTTATACTATTGTGCTGTGAACACCGATTATGTCATAGGGTGTGTATGTACGATCGTAGCTACAGGGTATCTTATGTGTTTTCCTACCGGAACTACTATTGTGGTGCCTTTGGTGCTGAATTACATTTGGCTGCCGTGGATTACCTCTTAACCTTCCCTTTACATTTCTGCACATTCCACCTACCATTTTCTGGCATGCATCCAGCAGCCTGCTTTCATTTGTACTTTCCTAGACCAGGTTTATCTTGCGTAATGTGTTCTATTGCTGGTCTACTGTCGGTTTGCTTTGCTCTGCTATGACAGATCTCCTATCTTTGCAATCCAATGCTTCCCCTCCTTTCTTTGCATTCCAGTGCCTCCCCTATCCTGTTTTGCAGGTTTCTGCGAGCAGACTTGTCAGCTGCCGTCGATTGGCCGCCATGAAGTGATTGGTGTTAATTGCTCATTAGTACTCCAATTACCCTACTTCAGCATTTCCTTCTTTTCTTCCCCTGACCTTCCTATTTGTGCTGTTGTTCGCAGCATGTGCATCCGCTTACCGGGTTTCGGGCACGTTTTCATCTTCTTACACATGCGCTTTTGGCCACCATGTGTGCTCTCAGCTAAACGATTCTATACCTTCCTCCCCACCCTTGTCCTGCAGCTTTGCTTAGCAACAGCCAGGCCAGATTTGCATTGCTCCAATGTGCTTACTGCTACGGTGGCACACTCCTCTGATGATGTCATGTATCTCCTCTGAGCCACTCCTCGGTGTTATAGCTTTACGCTGTATGGTACAACCTTCATCCGGCAGGACGTTTGCGATTCAGTATTACCTGCCTTATTTGCATGGCATTGACTACTAATTCATAGTTACCGCACTGAACACTGTCGCAGGCCCTTAGCAACCCTTGCACCTTGGTTGTGGTGTTCCATGCCTACCATTGTGTATTATGGTGTAAACCTGATTTGTATTACATTGCAATTTTATGACATTTTTATATAATTTCTTTATGTTCCTGTTTGCGCACACTTGCCCTGCGGTTGTACTGTGCGTTACTGTGGACATGACATTAAATGTTGTTTTTTAGGTGTTGCACATCTTTTCTTATGCCATTGGCTGTGTATTTAGCCATTGGCATATGTTAACTTTGTAATACATGAGTCTGGTCTGCTTTCATAGCTCCGATGTTCTGTTTGGGAAAATCTAAACCGTGTTTTTTTGGTTTACATTTCCGTGGGCTTACGTTACGCCTGCACCACTTCATGAATCACTATCTGCCTTCATTTGCATGGTGCGACACTGTGCATGGGGTGATTAGCATACTTATGCCGTGGGATGCGCAGTTCTGGTGTACGCCGGTAGTGCACGTGGAATTGGATCGTACCTGAATCGCTCGACGGCCATATTTGGCGTTATTCCGCCTACGCTACGCCTGCGCCTGGCACAAGCTTCATGAATCCCGGGTTTAGTTTTTTTTTTCCCTGCCTTTCACTTTTTTTATTGATGTTGTTTTAAAAGCATTCAGTAGGTGGCAGCAGACAATTTTTTTTCTGTATTGTTGGTATGCCTTTACTACATGTGATTCTTTTTTACCTGTCCTGTAACTCTTTTGGATTAAAATATTTAACTACTTTTTAGTTGAAGATTTTCCTGTTACATGGATTGATATGGTATGTTTATTTGATAATTTTCTATTTTATATATTTTTTATGTGTATATAGGAATCGTAACTTCTCTGTTTTTTTTAATGTTACTACGTGTACAGGCTCCTGTATTTTCTTAAATCCTTTGGTATTAATATATATTTTAAAATGAATATTTATGTGCTTTACCTGACTTGTTATTTCTCCTATTCATTTATGTTTTCGTAAGTTGATTACATGAATTTTTTTTCTTGTTTGATGTGTTGTCAGCTTTTACAAGTAGTTTGTGCTTTCTTTTACTTGATAGTAATGCATATGTTTTATTATTTCTTTCTCTCTAATATTTACTTAAATGTTGCTGTAATATTTTTATATACCTTTATACTATTTTAATATATAGTACTTTATATAATTTTTTTTAATTATTTTTTCATTGGACTATTTCAATAATGTTGTTTTCTTTTTTTAAATGTCTGCGCCTTCACTTTGTAAGGCATAGCTACAGAACCCATTTTTTTCTCATTTCTTATGTGTAATATGTTTTTTTTTTAACTTTAGCTTTTACAATTGTTGGTAAAGTAATATCTTAGTCATAGTAATACTTTGTCAGGTCCAATCGTCCGGGGTCAAAACGGCCAGGGGTGAATTGGCGGGTTGAAAATGTCCTGTACTCCTAATATATCCGGTTTACTTCTGTTATATCACATGAATCTCTATGGACAGTCCTAACTACTGTGTTCATTTGTCTTATCAGACTTCTGAATCTTTTGAGTATTATTGACTTTCTGTAGTCTATTTAATTGATGTTAATATGTCTATCCATCTCTATTAAATCAAGCAACTCTTCTCTTGGATCATTTTCTTCTAAACTGAGGGCATTCTTTGTTGTCTCTTTGCTGTGGGCAGTCTATAGAATGTTCCAGAGCATAGTACTGTGCCACATTCTCTTCAGTTTCATCCTGTGTCATCCATTGCTCTTTCATACGGGGACTCACTGGCCTATCACTTCACAACATTGACTGACTCAGAGTTACCACCGTTTCCTGTTCCTTCCCTTGCTGTGCAACTCCAACTGAATGTTTGTACCAGTTTCCTATGGAAGGCTCCAAAGTATCTTCATATGGCAACTGATCAGATGTTTCCCACTCTACTGGTTTCTCATTAGTTTGGGTATCTGTTGCTCTATCCTGCTGTGATGTTATCTGAGTTAGATTTTCTACACTAAATCCTTAACTTTGCAGGTAATCCATAACCTCAGTTTCAAACTTCTCCATTACTAATCCTTTTTTCTACTTTTTCTCTTTATTTTATTATTTGTTATATTGTAAAATTGTCCATGTCTGGATACCTATAGCTATATTTCTCTTCAAATACCTTTGGTGCTGCCCTTTTTCTATTGATCAGTTTTGCTTTCTCCTTTGCATTAATATTGTACCATATTGAATCTCTTTTTCTTTCCTATGTCCATATTTCTTCTTCAGATGTCTCCTGCTCCTCCTGTTTCTCCTTACTTTGGGACTCTTTGTTCTGTCAGGTAACCTGTGTTAGACTTTCTACACTAAATCCATCACTTTGCAAGTATCCCCTAACTTCAACTTCTATTCTTTAATGTCTACTTTTCTAATCTTCTGTTCTATGTTCCCTCTTTGTGATCTTATTTTTTTATTTTGCAATTTTCCATGTCTGGATGCCTTTGCCTGCATTTCTCTTTGAATATCTTTGGGACTACTTTTTTGTGTTGATTAATTTGGCTTTCTCCTTTGCATAAATATTGCATCATATCAGAACTCTGTTTACCATGTCTATATTTCTTTTTTATACTTTTCAAAAGTCTCTAGGTTTAGCTCTTTACATTTTTGCACTTCCTCATTCACTTCTTTTTCCAAATGGCCCATGGTTTCTTGGTCTATATAAAGTTTTTCATAAATCTGCTTTATCAATGAACACACATTTTATTTGAAGCTTCTGACAGTTTTTTTTGTGGAAGTATATTTCTTTCCTCCAATTTCTTCCTTAATCTTTTTGTATCTCTTCTGTCTGGAAATTCTGGGCTTCTTGCATAATAGTAACAATACATACTTTGTTTCTTATCCTCAATAGTCCACTCTATCATCTTTATGGCTCTTTTTTGGTCTATTGGTTTTTGTGATTTTTGTGGATTGCTATTTTCTTCTATTATTAATATATAACTATTATTATAATCCCCAGCTGGGAGAGTTTCTCAATGATCACTGAGTGGGGGATTGTGTCAAACGCCTTGGCTATATCAAGATAGATGGTATATACCACTTTGCCCTCATCCAGGGCTTTGGTAACATTTTCTAAGAAGTCCACCAGGTTTAATAAGCAAGATCTACCCTTGATGAAACCAGACCTGGTCAGGTCAAGCGTTTGAAGATCACCTGTGTCCTTGTTGATAATGTCTATGATGATTCCCTCCATGGCCTTCAGATAAGTCTGGTTAGGCTTATGGGTTGATAGTTTCCTGGGTCAGTTGATCGACCACCTTTGTGCAAGGGGATTACTGTTGCTGTTCTCTACTCTGCCAGAACAAAGCCAGTACTCAGGCTATGGTTAGAGTGCCAAGTGGTTGACCCACTTTGTGCAAGGGATTTACTGTTGCTGCTCTCCAATCTGCCAGAACAAAGCCAGTACTCATGCTATGGTTAGAGTGCCAATTGGTTTTGATACGTCTTCAGTTGTTTTGATTGAACATATCACATTGTTTTTAGTGTTGTACTCATTATATTGATGTGTGTACTCATATTGATGTGTGTTTAGCAAAATATCATGCTGCCCGTCTCAGGCAGTTGTTATATGGTGGGCCTATTGTCCACAATAGTGTCTAATAATTTTCTCCTTATTTATACAATGGCATGTTGTGCCCGCTTATATACATAATTAAATCCAGACAGTAAAATATGTTTGTTAACCATTCATACATTTCTACAAAGCTAATGGTATGTACATGTGTGTCTGTGTGTCTGTGTGTCTGTGTGTCTGTGTGTCTGCGTGTCTGCGTGTCTGCGTGTCTGTGTTTCTGTGTGTCTGTGTTTCTGTGTGTGTGTATCTCAGCATATGGAAATATTCAGGAAAGAATACTGTTGCCCTTTTTAGGGGTATGATATATAGGGCCATGGGTAACTCTGTCCATAATGGATATATCTCAGTCCCTGTGTAAATTTTCATCATTGATATTGTGTTGTGCTCTGACTTTCATGGGAGTGTTCTGTGTGATATACATCTTGTTTTCTTTCCTGTAGTGTTTTGCAATTAAAGTTTACAGAATGTGGTACCCAAGGACGTTAGCCAATCTGAAGATGATGATGTGCATGTGTAACATCGCTTGCTGAGTCAACCAAAGAAGACAGTGATGATTATGATGATGATGATAGGCCTGGACCCACCCTGCCTGAGACATCCTGCCTGTATCCCAGGAGAGGTCATGACCAATGTGTTCCAAACACAGATGAGGGACATGATGGGGACCTTCTTTGATGAGATGGTATGGGCTGTGCAGGATTCACTTAGGATGTTAGCTCATGAGATCATTCGGGAGTCTGATCCCCATCAGCCCAGTCCCTCCAGTGAGTAGGTATTGTTTGTGTGCACCACTTGTATTCTGCTGCCAACATGGTAATTGCCATTTAATTGATTGGACTCTATATGCACTCCTGTGTGCATGCATATTATGTATGTGTCATGCTTATGTGTTATTATTGGGTAAATAATTTGTTTTCAATGTGTGCAGGACACACATTAACACATTACACTTTCCACACATATTCAACTGTACATGCTTTGTGGTAGCTAATCTGTTGATTGTGTTGTAACAGGCAGCCTGTAAACATATGTCTTATTGGATGAGTGACAGACAGCATATGTTGTCCATAGTCCAACACTAACACTGTCATATGCCTTGGATGTCTGTTTTACCATATCAGGTATGTATAGCATACATACATGTCATTCCACATGGTTTTAAATGACAGTTGTCATGATGTCCTACTCTAATGATGTTGTGTTGTATCATGGTTTGGCAAAACTGATGCCGTGTGGAATCAGATATAGGTATATCCTGTCTATATGCAGTCCTCCTAATCTGAATGCATCCAACAGCAAGGTAATGTTAATCTGTACACAATGTTACAGATTACACATTCTTTCACAGTACATTATAACGTTTGCTGTATGCAGCATTTCCACACCCATGATATAATGTCATTGGTGAACACCTTCCATAAATAGTTGTACACATCATGATTGTATGTGTTTGTGCACATAGTCAGATACATACTGACACAGAAATGTAGCTTTGACAAGTGAGCATTCACTGATATACTGCTGATGTGCTGTAATGATGCTCACAGGGGTGTCCTATGCTCCATAATGAGCAGTGTGGTTGACATACATATGCGTTTCTTTATTTGACATTTTCATGAAAGTATATGTGTATGTGGTTGAAACTTTTAACTTACTTACCTATGCATTTTGATGGGACATGATTGCACATTAATGTGTATGCCCAATCTCCTTTCTTCAGTAGCTAATAACCACTTTCAAATGTCTTCTCCAGGCTTTGAAACTAGAACTGGCTACTGTATTGCACTCAAGCTTAATTGTCACTCTTGCATAATGATTTATGTATTCTGTTTATCCCCAACTGTATTTTCACACTCCCTCTCCATCTCACTTGTCAGGTTATATCACTGATCGATACATGACAAATTAAAAAAAAAACAGTTATTTTCTAACATATGAAATGTTATCCATGACATGTTGGTTGCATACATACTACTACCTCTTCATGTAATTATAGTCTTTCACTCTCTTTGTATGGCATTGTATTCTCTTGTATTATTTTGTACAGCTTGCTATTTTTTTCTATTACTTGCTGTTCCTCTGTATCACTTTTTGTATTTGTCATTCATTTATTATTATATTTTTAGTATTTTTCTCATTTTTTAATGTGCATTGTTCTATGATTTATTAAGTAAATGTGGAGCTTTTCTCCCCGGGCCTCCACTGAAAAAGAACCTGTGTCTAGTCAGACTTTCCTGGTAAACAAATGTAAAATAAATAAAATAAATAAATAAAAACTATGGGCCGGATTCACGATGGCTTGCACGGAGTCTAACAGTAGAGTAAGACTCCATGCAGCCATCATGTCCGACGAGTGATCCAGGAACAGCCTGCAGGGGCGTGCAAGAGAGCTCCTAAAATGGCTCTTACACGGACAGGGCCAGGTTATGCAAATTACCTCAATTGCAGGCGAAAGGCATGCAAATGAGGTAGATTTGCGATTCAGGAAACCTGAACCTGTCCGAGTAAGAGCAGTGTTATCTTCAGAAATGTACTCAGTTGACAACTGAGTACCATTCTGCAAATAGCAAAATGGAGCCGTGACAGCTCCAAATAAAGGTTGCATCTAGTGCAGGAAGCATGCCAATGGCCAAATATACGGCCAATGGCAATGTTTCCTGATGCAATATGAAAAAAATAATAATTTATTTTTTTTCTCCGATTTCCAATGTTTAAGCGTAGCGCAGTACCGTGCAAACTGGCTGCACTCTAAAAACAAGAAAAATAAAAATTAAAATCCACAAATGTGAATTTTATTTAAATTGTTAATTTACAATGCAAGGGAATGGCAGGCTGAAGACAACATGGCCACCGAGTAGAGGTTGCTAAGGGAGGAAGCACAGTCTATGAGATGTAACCAAGCATTAGTAGGCAATCCTATGCAAAGGAGGGTTAGGATAGTGAATCGCAGGTTTACATAGCAAATGAGCACAGTCAGTGGAGTGTAGGAGTAGGATAAGGGGAGTAACAGAGTAGAAGATAGGTGACATCACGAATGGGGTATGTATGAAAGAAGGGAAGCTCATTGGAGCAGAGTGGCATGTGTCAGCTGTCATTTACACATCATTGAAAGAGGTGTGTCAACAGGTAGGCTAGGTAAAGGCAAGAAATGGAAGGTGTATGCCATGAATAACACCAAAGTTTCTTGCTGAGCGTGTATGCATGCGTGTGCGCGCCTGTAAACCCAAGTAAGACAGTGTGCGCGCATGTAAGCGTGAGTGCGTGCGTTTAAGCTGGAGTAAGCATGTATAAGGCAGTTTAAAGTGTTGTAAGTGCGTTTGCACTGGTGTGTGCGCGTTTTAACCCAAATAAGCAAGTTGTTGTCCGTGTAAGCATGTGTGCGTGCATGTGAGCTGCTGTGAGTGTGTTTGCGCTTCTGTGCGCAGTGCTGCCCCCCCACCCAAGGAAACAGAAAGGAAATAGGAAGCACAACAAATAGTAGGAAGCTACCAGGGAGTACTAGCAGAGCTAGCAGGTGAAAACAATCAGAATCAGGCAATTACACAGGCAGTACACTAGCCCAGCCCAGCCTAGCACTTAAAACTCTGCAAACAACAGTCCATCATGTTTCTCATGAGACACTGCAGTAAACTAATAGAAGTGAAAACTGAAAAAGCTTTACTGAGACAAAGTAATGTTAGGGGCTGCCATTGCTGTTATAAGGTGACATATGCAACATGCTGAGGGTGGTGACAATGGAAATGCTGCTGGACAACCCACAGTGAGGAGACGGAGAAGAGTGTACAGGCCCAGGGTAACCTACCAGGGGCTACATGAGCTGGAGATAGTGGAGCACTATAGAGTGGACAAAGACCTCCTGCAGCATATTGTTGAGCTGTGCAGGCCATGCCTCACACACAGAACCAACAGAGGGGAACCCATCCCAGTGGAAACCAAAGTATGTGTTGGCCTAAGAATATTAGCAACAGGTACTTTCCAGAGACCAACTGGTGATATGATGGGGATATCACAGGCATCAGCATCCAGAGTACTGCACCAGTTCCTGGATGCTATGTCAGCACATGTCAGTGATCATGTATATTTCCCCAATTCCAGTGGGGTATTGGCCAGCAATATGCATCTCTTCCAGCAAATAGAGGAATACCCTGAGGTAGTGGGTGCATCAAAGCACCAGCTGGCAAGCGGGGTAGGGTCTACTTCAACTGCAAGGGCTTCCCCTCCATCAACTGCCAGGTCATGTGTGATGC
The DNA here is from genome assembly GCF_019279795.1 of Protopterus annectens. Taxonomy (NCBI): domain Eukaryota; kingdom Metazoa; phylum Chordata; order Ceratodontiformes; family Protopteridae; genus Protopterus; species Protopterus annectens. The sequence continues at coordinate 549,456,793 of NC_056732.1, read as the reverse complement.
CCAGGGCATAATACTGAATGTGTGTGCTGGCTGCCCTGGAAGCTACCATGATTCCCATATCTGGCATCTGACGCAGCTGTACCAGACATTTGCCAATGGGGACATCCCACATGGTCACCTAGTGGGGGATGCTGGTTATGCACTGGAGCCGTGGCTGATGGCACCCATCAGAAATGCAGACACACCAGAACAGGAACGCCATAATGAGGCACATGCACAAACACGAAATGTAATCGAGTGTGTGTTTGGGCTGCTCAAGTCATGGTTCCGGTGCCTGGACACATCTGGTGGAGCCTTGCAGTACTCACCAACTACATGCACCCAAATTGTCATGGTATGTGCTATGCTACATAATATGATCCTGTGAAAACAGCTGCAGCAGGACCAGCATAGGCCTGGGCCAAACATCCCCCCACCATTGCCAAGGTCATCACAGGCAGAGCGTGACTCAGAGGAGTAACAACCTGAGCCTGCCCCAGTAGGCAGAAGGAGGCGTGCCCAGTATGCTTTGGCCTTGGCAAAGAGGCAACGCATAGCACATACACTGGCTCAGTAGGAACTCCAGAAATGATACCTCTCTCTGACTCGCACATATAGTAAAAGGGATGCCTAAGTTGACACTACCTGCTTTCAAACATGTACAGGGAGTGTAGTATGTGCATCCGACATAGGCAGCCCTGCAGCACCACCTGAGGCATGATTGCCATGTGTTAAGCAATTTAAGGCAGTGCTAAACAGCATTTACCACCATGTAGTATATGCAAACAGAATTGCACACACCAACTAGTACAACTGTAGTCAATGTCGAGTAATATTGGGCAATGTCCAGCAAAATTGGTGAATATACAGCAATGTCGGACAAGCCTGGTCTAAGAAGGGCATAGCTGAACAAAAGCCAACATGCTCATATTTGCTTAACTGGCCCTTAAGCAGTCTGGTCTGCTCAGTATGAAAATATAAAGCAGTGATGGGCCTCGAACCCAGGATACTGTGCACTATAGTTAAAGTACTGAACCACTAAACCATGACAGCATTGCAGTGGTCAGCCAGTATGAAGGAATGTTGATAAGTCTATGCAAAGTATCTCATGGAAACCCTGCAGGCACAGCATAATCCCTGTTGAGTTATGACACAAAGGTGAGTCCTGCAGTACAGAACTTGACTTCCAACACACACAGTATAAATGTTAATATTGGTCATGTTCGCACACATCCACAAATGTAGTGGACTTCAGATCGCAACATACTGAAAGGTCACAGTGGGCATGCTCACACACTTGAATAAATGAGACATGTCAGGCAATAAAACATGGAAAGCCTGAACTGAGCATGCTCACACACTTAGGCCATGTCTGAGTACAGCAGTGGGCCACACATATCTGGCAGTTGCATGTGTTAACCCAGGAACCTCTCACTATCCAGCAATCTTCCCTGTGCACACAGGTACATGACAGCAGACACATATATAATATAGTGGAACACTGTCATGATCAAACATGTTCTGCAGATACCTAAGTTGTTCATAGAAACTGGGAAAGCAAAGACGATAAAGACCTGCAAACAGTATCAGCAATAAATATTGTGCATCCCAAATATAAGCATAGGTTCAGAGGTCGATACTAGTCTATCTGCCCTAGGGCATGTACAAGCCTAGCCAGAGTGTGTTTGGCTTTTGCAACCTTGTCAGATTACTACACTGTGCTAGTGAATAGTAGGTCACACAAGATAGCCCATGTACGTTTAGGCTAGTGTGCATCTGTCTAGTAGGGACACAGAAGATATCCCAGGGGTAAACCTACGATCACCCATACAGCCGTCAAGATGTCCCCCATAGGTGGTCAGTGGGTGGCTCTGCCTATGTGAAACTGATCAAAATCCAGGGTGAGTGGAGGCCCTGGGATAAAAATCTGTCCCTCCAGCATGTCCTATTAACATCTGTGCTGAGGTATATGTCCCTGGAGTGTGTAGGTACAAGGGAGTCGGATATCCTGAGGTGGAGCATGTCCAGTAATTCTGGGTTGGGTATTACTGTAAACAACAGGCACACATCATATCCGAGTAGGTGGTAAGTGACTGAGTAGAGCTGGAGTTACTGCATCCGAACTGTGCAGGTCATCCATGTGAGTCTCTACATCTGCTTGGTGAGGAACTTCTGCGGCCAGTACAGTTGCTGCAGGTGTTGGGTAAGGTACACCCCAAAGGTGGCATAGTAACCAAGCATGGTTGTGATGAGTATAGGGGCACAATGACCTCACTCAATCTAGATGTGAAACTATATGGGATAAGGTGGCCTATATAGAAGGTCTGTCCAACCACTTTGGCAACGTGAATGTCAAGGGCGACAGTACAAACAAGTCATGTCCCCAATCACCTAACAACTCCTACCATATGTAATGGAGTACTACCTATGTGGTAGTGTGTGGGCATGTTGTTATTCCCAAAGGGGATGACTATGCAACTAAAGGCATTTAGCTGTAGGCCATGGCTCAGGCAGCAGTCATCCATCTCTGTGAGACCCTGTTGGAATATACATGTGGCAGCTGGAGAGTTGATTATGGCACCCAGTTTGCAGTCAAGTGCGAACAAGGTCAGCCATATTCCCCCTGCGGTAGCCTGTATGTCAGGCAAATATATACTGAACAAGAGAGGTCCCAGGACCGAGCTGTGTGGGATGCCACGTGTAAAAGGTGTATAGTCAGACATGGCACCTGCAATTCTGACCATGTGTGTGCTATCCCTGATCCAGGTAGCAATCCATCATGTGAGATATGTGTCCATATCGATGCTGGTGAGCCTATGCATAATGGCCCAGTGGGTTATTGTGTGGAAGGGTTTTGCAAGGTTCAGGTAGGCTGCGTGTACAACTGTCCCTATGTCGATGGACCTGTTAACCGTCTAAAGAATACAAACATGTTCAAGAGGCAAGATCTGCCCACAACAATGCTGAAATGTGTAGGACACAGTGTCTGTAGGTTCCCGATGTCTATGTGTAAGAGTCCCATGACAATACGCTCTATAGCTTTGCAGAACTGGCTAGTTAGGCTTATAGGGCAATATTGTCTGTGGTCCATTGTGGCACCAACTCTGTGGAGTGGGACGACTGTCGCTGTACGCCATTCCATGGGTACATATCCTGTAGTAACTCTGATATTGCACAGTGATGTAATGTGAGGGTTACGTCTGTCATGAAGCTTGTGTAAGATGCAGCCGGGACACCATCTGGTCCCATTGATGCTGTAATGTATGCATTGGGGAGGGCAGCACTCACCTGTTACTGTGTGGTGTCAGGGAGGTTACACTCTGTTGGGATGGATAGTTGCTCCCTAGGGGGGATGGGGGAGACATCTGCACTGAACCTGTTTGCCAGGATGTTGGCTATGCCAGTGGGTTCAGGGTACGTTTAGTCAGTATGCAGTAACTCACAGCATATCAGAGAGTGTCCACCCAGGTTCCTGACATAACTGAAGAAGGCCTTGTGATAGTCCTACGTGTCTGGTGCAATTGTCCGTGAGAAGCAGCCCTTAGATAAGTACATGAGTGATCGTAGCTGTCTGCTAGTACAGGTCACAGATGCTTTCCCCATCTGTGATTGTGCTCTATCATGTAGTAGCTTCCTCCTGATGTTGTGCAGCTTATTAATGGCTAGGGTCTACCAGACAGGTCCCCTGCCATTGGAGGAGTGAGTCCTGTTGTTATTTGGGATAGCACAATCCATGCAGTCCACTAGGTGTCCATAGAATGTGTATGTAAAGGATTCAGCAGTTGAAGCCATATTTGCCTCTGTCTCAGGGTCTCTGAAGGATACCACCTTGCTTTGGTGAAGTGAGATGTTGGCTCATGAGAAGTTCACCAAGATTACCCAGGATGGGCGTGTGGAGTGTATATGTATGTCCAGTGAGATATATGTATGTTCTGATCTTACCAATGAGGGGTATAGGGGGTATATCGCTGGTGTGGAACAGAGTCCCCATGTTGGTGATGATCAGGTCCAATATGTATTCCCCCTTGTGGCTGTGGTGACTGGTTGTACCATAGCATATGAATTTACAAATTGTAGCGACTGTAGGGCGAGGGTGTTGGGGCTTGAGTAGTATCCCCAGTCAATATTTGTGTATCTGAAGTCACCCAATATAATGGTGTTTGTGGAGACCTTCATATTCTCCACTGTTCCCAGGAAAGCCAAGTGTGGTTCCTGAGTATGGGAGGGTGGTCTGTAGCAGGCAACAAACTGAAAGGCAGTTTTGCACAATGGTAGTTGTATATGTATGGCCTGTGATGCTTAGTGCAGTGCTACTAACCTGGAGGTGTGTGTATCTGTGATGTATATGGATACTCCCCCTAGTTGTGTTGTCCGTTTCAAGTCCTGTGGTCAGAAAGCATGGTATGAAACATAACCTGGTAGTGCTGGTGTGCATATGTGAGCCTGAACTAGGCATCTGTTAGTGCACAGATATCGCTATCCTCCATACTGAGGAGCGTCCTGAGTGGCCACAATATGAGGGTAACACACCTGGTGTTGGTAAGCATTGCCCTTAGTGTCATTTAACTTGTAATGTCTATGGAGGTGGGTTTGTCTTTTGAGCACTGCTCAACAAATGCACTATGGTGGTAGTAAGAGCCTTAGCCAGCATTCAAAGGTCCAAGGGTGACATGTGCAAGCTGTCCATAGTGAAGCTACGTGGCATGTCGAGCATGTCACCACAGGCTGACAGACACTGTATCCTCTATGAATGACACCAATTTGTTAGCCAACTATTAAACATGATATGTTTGTCTGTATACTGTGACATCATACTTGGTGAGTGTAAGATGCTAGACAAGGTCAGGGTCATATTGGCCTGGGCTACATGATCACAGTGTTCCTCCATGTACCATGCCATGTGGTCCAGGGAGTAATGTCTGAGGTTTTACGCACCAGCATGGACAATGATGGTGCCAGTTCTGTACTTGCTTTGGAGTGACCTGACTGCATGTGTTATGTGGCAGATCCTGGCACCCGACAGACAGCACAAAGAGACTATTCCCTTGTATGGGCTGGTGAGTTGTACGTCAGTGTGTCTGACAATAAGTATCACCTATCACAAGTGTATTAGGTGTGTTGTGTAGCCCGAATGGCAGTGATTGTGTGGCACACTGACATTGTGAACTATGTGAGATGTGGGTATTGTAGTGGGGTAGCAGTTGTGTATGTGCCTGCTGTGGAGGTCTCTGCTGCTTAGGCAGAGTTCATTTACAGCATCCGAGTATGTGTATGTGTGATAATGTGGTTTGAGTGCTGTCGCCAGAGGATATGTAAGACTGATATGTGGTGTGTGTGGTTACCTTCACCACCTGATAGACTGTGCCAGTCATGGGTTGAGAGAGTTCAGCACCCTGTATGTCTCTATAGGTGCATCTCACATATATATCTGAGTTTGCCGGGAGGAGGAGAGTGTTGTCTGTGTACATGAGGCAGATGTGAGATTGTGTCTACATCACAATATTCACCAGCTGGACTGGAGAGTACACACGAAGCCGACCCCTGGACATGCTGGGATATCATGATGACATACTCTGTAGCCAGATCACAAAGGATCAGTACGGTGTTAAGTGTGTAAAAGAGTATAACAGGGATTAGTGCTCAGGTTTGTTGGTGTTTTGTAAAGAGTAGCTGAGAAGGAGTCCAGACTGAATCATGACACCTCCGACAGCTATGTCATATAGCAATGTACACACGTATATGTCATGAGTCAGGGCCAACTGTACCTGACTGACAATGCCGACATTCTAACAGACAGGCCCATATATACATACCCACCTCCCACTGACGATAGTCCATATCATCATACCAGGAGATATCACATGTAGAATGGATGAACAGTTACCCCTATGCCAAAAGCATGGCATCAAGTGGACTACATTGATTCCCAATATGTGTCATGCATAAACTACAGAAGAAACAGATCCTGCACCTGACCAGTCAGTTGAGCCTCTCCCCCCTACACAGGATGTGGAACCGTTGAATGTGTTACAGCAACATATGGCACTCCACACAAGTGTTGGTGCACATCACACCATGGGAAGTATAGTCCAGTATGCCTATGAAGTCTGATCTGCAAGGCCATGGAGTCCATCATGGTTGAAGTCATAAACCGAGCTATTGGAAGCTGACATACACACAACCTTACTAACTGTGGTATGTTCATGTGCGGATCATTGTTCCCAAACATGCTAGACTGTTTGCAAGGCAGCCACCCAGGACATACATCACTGAACACAGCTACACATGTCTCACATACACTTTGAATAGCCCTTTATCAACATCCCAGACACATGTAATATCCACAAAACCAACAAGCTGTGCATAAATATGTGTTGACATATGAAGGAATGTCAATGTGCCCACAGATAGATCATGCAAAGTAAGGATTATGAGTTCCTGCTCAAAGCTGTTGACACCTGATGACCCACATGGACCATTCCCGGAATGGCATAAAACAAAGTGTACACACATTACCATGTCCAGTCTGATGATGTTACCATCCTAGAAATACAGCAGGAGAAGGGAAACCACCCAATAAAGCAAATAGTGCGCCATGCTAATGCGTCTCTCTCTAGTATCATAACATAGTTATGCAGGGGTTTGAATCCTGCAAATGCTGACTGTGTGTGGGGGTGGGTGTGTATGTGTATGATTGTCTTTGAGAGGAGTGCCCTTTTTGGAGACTGGGAAAACACACTAAAAGATGTACATTCCTCTTTGGAAAGACTGATGATGTCACCACCCTAGAAATACAGGCGGAGAAGGAAAACCGCCCAGTAAAGCAAATAGTGCGCTGTGCTAATGCGCCTCTCTCTAATATCATAACATAGTTAGGTAGGGGTTTGAATCCTGCAAATGCTGACTGTGTGTGTGTATGTGTGCAATTGTCTTTGGAAGGAGTGCCCTTTCTGGAGACTGGGAAAACACACTAAAAGATGAAAATTCCTCTTTGGAAAGACTGATAATGTCACCACCCTAGAAATACAGACAGAGAAGGGAAACCACCCCGTATAACAAATAGCACGCCATGCTAATGCATCTCTCACTAGTATCATAACATAGTTAGGTACAGGTTTGAATCCTGCAGATGCTGATTGTGTGTGTGTGGGGTGTGTGCATGTGTGCAATTGTCTTTGAAAGGAGTGTCCTTTTTGGAGACTGGGAAAACACACTAAAAGATGTACATTCCTCTTTGGAAAGACTGGTGATGTCACCACCCTAGAAATACAGACGGAGAAGGAAAACCCAGTAAAGCAAATAGCATGCCATGCTAATGCATCTCTCACTAGTATCGTAACATAATTAGGTAGGGATTTGAATCCTGCAAATGCTGACTGTGTTTGTGTCACTGTTGGTCAATGCAGTGTGAGTTTTGCTTTTACTATGGTATGACATATTATGATTACAACAGTAAGTGCATTTTACACATCAGGTATCTGCGTGGCAAATATATATGTGTACATGTCCCCTCAATCAGTACATAGGTGTGAAGCCTGCATACTACATGAATACATTTGTTGCCATTGACAGGTTGTGCCGCTGCTTCTCAGATCATAGGTCACATATGTATGTATGTGACAGGGCCGTCCACTGTTGTGATCCGTGGCCAAGGTCATCTGTGCCACACACACCCATGACAGTTACTTAAGAGTAGTGTGATTGAGGGTATATGCCTGGGGTATATGTCAGACATGTTCATACACAACAACGACTGCCAATAATGGACAATCTTTATAGGCGTACAACTGCCTTGTGGATATGCATCCAGGCCTCTAATGTCTCATGTGATACACCTTGGGACTCCACAATACCTATGGATATGTGGATACCAAGGGATACATGACATAACATGAGGCTGTATGTACACATTGGTACCCAACATACATGTTGAAGGCTACCACCTATGTGGTACTGACGGGATAGTAAGTATAGTACATGTGGATGACTATGCCATACTGCTATACAGCATGTATCAGATGACAGGTATCTGTCTGTATGATACCCTTGTGTAGGATATGCGTCCCATCCAGGGAATGGATTGTAGGCCAATGCATGCATTTCCAGAGTTGGATGGACACATCCCTAGTGTGTTTGCATGTACCTAAGGGGGCTATATGCCAAACAGGTATGGTCACAGGTATGGGTGGCGGTCATTACCACTGGTTAATGTTATAGTGTAGCACCGAAAGGATCCAACTGTTACTGAGTTCCCTACGACTGTGTGTCATTTGTCAGGACATCATCCAATGTTTGCTTATAGTCATGCTGTTGAGGTTGTGTATACTACCAGACCACAAATCATTGACAGATACTAACAGTATAACCCACAGCATAGTGTCAACCCATGTCATACACACATGTCTACCCATGTTAGTACATAACTGTAGTAGAATGCATACTGGCCATTGAAAGATACTATGAGATGTTAACAATGTGTACAACAGGGTATGCCACACGTCCTATGTGTCCACTATGCACGTACATGCAGACAGTGCGCACCCACGATGTTCACAGATGTACACTTGCTAATCTGTACTGCACACATCACACACATACTGTCCACTCACTAGCACATGCTGACAACACATTACACTTCAGCCAAGTGGCACATGGGTGGACAATACATACTCAGGCCTAACAGTGGTGTAAACAATGCTACATTGACAATCAGAGCTTTGATGCATAATGCCTGCTGAGATATACCTACAAGGATGCCATTACACATTTTGCTGTTGACAACTTGCTAATATTGCTACACTGCTATAGTGTCACCCTGTGCATCAGCACCATGTTAGCCTGTTCCTCCATCAATGTTACAGATGACAGGAGGCGACACAGGTATCATCATATGCACAGGGCGTTTTGTTGTTTGCCAGAGCCTGACATTGACCCATCCAATTGACGTGTGTGTGTGTGTGCGTGTGTGCGTGTGTGTGTGTGCGTGTGCGTGTGTGTGTGTGTGTGTGTGTGTGTGTGTGTGTGTGTGTGTGTGTGTGTGTGTGTGTGAGGGACAACAGTACAGCATGGGCTAATGTTGATGTAATGTGTGTGTGTGTGTGTGTGTGTGTGTGTGTGTGTGTGTGTGTGTGTGTGTGTGTGTGTGTGTGTGAGCCTTAGTTGTTTGGTTAATGTGTGTGTGTCTGCATGCACACAGCTCCACCATGTGGCTGCCATATACAGTAGTTTGTGGGACAGCCACAGATTGTACCTGCTAGGCTGTACAGATCAATGTCTCTGGCCATGACACAGTACCTGTGCCTGGCAGGGGTGCTACGGACAGTATCGGGTGTCAACCCTGACTGGGTACTGTCCTCAGAGGCAGAGGTAGGATGACTGGACCCATGTCCCAGCTGGGACTGGCCAGAGCCACGCGCACGTGGTCTACTGGGACAGTCAATGGACAGGCCAGCCCCAGCATTGCTGGGGCTGGTACTGCCACTACAGGAGCGGCTGTGAACCGGGGGCCATCCACGACCATTGCCAGCTGTTGCTGTTACTGGCATGCATCTGCGTCGATGTCTCAACCATCCCGCATGTTCCTGGCTCATGGAAGACATATTGTGGAGGGCATCTAATGTCTCCCCCAATGTCTATCAATGACCTCGGTGTAAGTACGGATGGCACCGGCAAGGTCACGGATGCTGTCATTGATAGTGATGTAATGTGTTCCTGAGCAGCCAGCTGCCTTACCCCTATTCTGTATCTACCTAAGAGCCTGCACACCTCTTCCACTTACCTTCACCCCCTGTCACTATAGTTTTATTTTTCTCCACTCCCCTACACTCCTCAGCTCCCTTTCAAACTCACCTACAATACCAGAACTGCCCACTATGAGGCACCCCTCTCCCATCCATCTATCACTCCCTCTCTCCCTGTGCTAGTTTTGTAAACTCAATCTATTTTTCTAAGCTTCCTGCCTGTTCCTATTCATACTTACATGGTGCCTGTCAGTTTGTACTCCTCTAGCAGTCTTTTTCCCTAGACTCCCCCTCTATATTAAACCTCTCCACTCATGTCCTGCCTTCCAACCTGTAGCTACCTTTATTACTGATTGTTTCCTTGCTAACTTCTCTTCCTTTGTCTCTACCGCCTCTGCCCAAGGGCTCACTCCGCTCCCCTACCCTACCCCCAAATCCACCCACCGCCAGTGCCTCTACATTTCTACCTACCTAGCCACACCCTCTCACCTTTTCCTCCAATCACAACCTCACCACAATTATCCATTCTTCTCCTTTCCCTCCATATTTCTTTTTAACCACTCCCTTTCATCATCTCCTTTACCTTCCAGTACTACACCCACTACATTTTGTACAAGTAACTAGAACTACAATATCCACTTTAGCAATGTATAAACCCCTCACCCTAGTACTCAAAAATACCTTACTCATACTCTCACTTCTTCCCCCTTTAATAATAGCACTCCTTATAACCTCCTATGAACACCCACTACTATCACACCTTCCCAACCCAACTAAACATTTTACCTCTTCAATTCCTACCTACCAAAACCATCACATCAACATTACTTCCACACCTAGCTATCTTTTACCTAAATATCATAGGACTACCCATATAAAATATGTTCACCTAAATCCTAGAAGGCTACCCCTTCCTCAAAGTAAATATACAAACACTGCATATCTAACCCTACTACTCTCACTAATCAATGGCGATATTCACCCAAACCCAGGTCCAACTAGCTCCTCTATAAATCAGAACTTTAACCAAAACCCCACAGCTAGCCCCCTACCTAAAAAACATAACAACTCACTCTCAATAGCTAACCTCAACATACGTAGCATTAATAACAAAACAACACAACTCCATGCTCTCTTAGAGCTATATTCCTTTGATATTATTTGTCTAACAGAAACCTGGTTAAAACCTTCAACAAAAGACACTGAAGTCACCCCTCCAGGCTATAATATCTTGCGTCTTGACAGGCTATCAAAAAAAGGTGGTGGAGTAGCTATATTATTTAAATCTAGCCTACAAATAACCACTTTCCACCAAAAACCTCCTCTGGACTCTAATGCTGAAATTCTTATTACCAAACTCAAACTAAACTCTGTCAAATCTAACTTTATTATCTGCATCTATGTCCCCCCAGGAAATAATATTTCTACCATCGAAAATATCCTATGTTGGCTATCCCTAAACTTACCCCAAGAAACAATCATCCTAGGTGACTTAAACATTGATTGGCAATCTTGCAGCAACACACAACCTACTAGCCATATTAATCTTTATGGGTTTTCACAAACTATCACCTCCCCCACTAGAATAAATAAGACTAACAAAAAAGAAAGTACCCTAGATTGGATACTCACCAACAATCAACCCCATACTTATGAAACAGGAACCCTCCCAGATGATATAAGTGATCACTTGCTAACCTACATTATCAGGCTCAAAACCAACCCACCTACCCAAAACATAACTAGAACAATCAGAACCAAAAAAAGCTTCAACTTGGAGCTATTTCAAAGTGAGCTGAATGCATGTAACTGGTCCCCCTTAAAACACTTTTCTTTTGATGAAGCTGTAGATTTCTTTAATGATACGTTCCTAGCCATACTTAACTACCATGTCCCCACTCGCTCTATTAGAATTAGAACTAAATCTGCCCCTTGGCTCTCAAAAGAAACTAAGCAAAAAATCCATTTCAGAAATAAAATCTGGAACAAATCTCGCTTAACTAAAAACACTACAGATTACCAATACTACAAACAACTGAGAAATGAGACCAAAAAAGCAATAATGACTGATAAAAAAAAACTATTACCTGAAATCTCAGCAAACTCGCCAAAATAACCCACAAAAGTTCTGGGCAAACATAAATCAGTTACTACAGCCAAGTAAACCTATCACACCTAACCCACAAGGCTCTGACATAAACAATCCCAACCAAATTGCTAATGACTTTAATTCCTTTTTTACCGAAACAATTCAAACTCTAGCCAGTCAACACTCTAGTAAAAACACAACTATATCTAACTGCAACTTAAACCCACCTCCCCCTTTTCTGTTCCAACCTGTCCCAACAACTTACATTCTCTCCCTCATCAAAAAACTCAAACCATGTACTCCCTCTGCTGACCTACTACCCACAAAATATTTGCAATTAGCAGCCAAATCCATAGCCTAACCAATTTCCATACTCATCAACAGAACCATCACTGAGGGATATGTCCCTAAACTTTGGAAAGTCTCCCATATTATCCCACTTCATAAGGGTGGAAATTCTACTGAAATCTCAAACTACTTCCCTATAGCCCTACTTTCTCCCTTATCTAAGATTATGGAAAGATGTATACACAAGCAACTGCTTGACCATCTTCTCCAAAATAACTTGCTCTCTAATACCCAACATGGTTTTAGACCTTCCCACAGTACCACCACTGCCCTCCTCTCCTTTACAGACACAGTCAACAAAAATCGTAACCATAACACCCTTTCCTCTGCACTTTTCTTAGACCTGTCCAAGGCTTTTGACATGGTCAACCACCAAATACTCATACACATTCTTCAATCTTTGTCACTTGAAATCCAACCTATTAACTGATTCAAATCCTACTTAAATAACAGACATCAATCAGTACTCTGGAACTCCACTCTATCTTCCCAGCTACCTGTTAACATTGGTGTCCCCCAAGGGTCCATTCTGGTTCCCCTCCTGTTTTCTTTATTTATCAATGACCTCCACCAAGTAGTTCCCCAAGCTACATGCATACAATACGCAGATGACTCTACACTCATTTGCTCAGCCACATCTGTATCAGATCTTCACTCCATTACACAACACATATTTAATTCTGTAGAAGAATGGTTTTCACAACGCTGTCTCCTACTTAACCCAAAAAAAAACTAAACTACTTCTCTTTACTCCTTCCAGTAAATCGCCCCATATAGACTTTACAATAACATCTAAAAATGGCACACCTATTTCACAAGATCCTACTACCAAACTACTAGGCATTACCATTGACAACAACCTCAACTTCGACACCCATATAAGCAACACTTTGAAAACTATTAATAAAAAAATAGGCTCTCTTTACTGAATCAAACCTTCCCTCACACCAGAATCTAGAAAAACTATTGCCCACTCCCACCTTATATCTCACCTTCTCTATGCTTCACCCATATTTACTAACTTGTCAAAAAAGAATCTTTTGAAATTAGAAAACTCCTACCACAACATAGCTAGATTTGCTACAGGTAACCCTTTCAGAACCCACAACTGTACTAATCTAAAACAACTAGGCTGGCTTGAATTACAGCAGCAACTAAAAATTAATCAACTAGCCATAGCCCATCAAATTCTTTATCAACCTGACAAAACACCTATACTATCTACTCTTATTTACCCCTACCAAAATCTAAAGTCCCTTATATCCACACACAAACTTCTAGCAAATATTGACAAAGCAAACAACAAGGCTGGAGATTCCCTTTTTTTCTAACACTGTTGGAAAACACTGGAACCTACTTCCCTCTGAGCTTTCTACTATTCCCTCAAAATCTCTCTTTAAAAAGAGACTTAAGCTCTACCTCAAATCACAATGGCTGTGTCCCTGTACTAATCCTGACTAACTCTAGCTCTTACACCTGACTAAAAGCTATACCTTAAAACCCAAAGTCTACTTCTTTTTTACATCAACAGACCTATATCTCCTTCCTACTATCTTTATATATTATGTTCCTCTTAATCTCCTTTACCCTCTATTACTGTACATGACGCTAGTATTCTCTCAATGTCACTTGTAACAATATTTTGTCACAATATTTTACCATTCATGTTATAATTACTGCATTTTTACAGTTTATAACTATAACTCCAGTTGTAATGCTTTCTTTTACTCTGTTATTTTCATGTATTTCTTTAATGTAAATTCATTTTAAACTTTGGAGCTCATCTCCCCGGGCCTCTACTGAAAATGGACATATATGCAGCTAGACTAGCCTGGTCAACAAATCTAAAATAAATAAATAAATAAATAAATAAATGTGCCCTCTGTGCCCTAAGTCCCTGCCTGGTGTACTGTTCCATACGTGCCTGAGCCTGCATTACAGCCCGGAACATACTGGACGTCGTAAGACCAGTGAGGGCATGCCTGCCAGGGGCAATATGACCCCCCGAGAACCCCTGGACCTCTGCCTATGTGGTACCATTCCAGGAATACGGCTATGGCTGCTGTGAGGGGATGCAAGTGCCATGGGGACCACACTGTTCTGGTCAATGCCAACTGTATGCTGTCCCTTCGCCTATGGCCATTGGTGGTGAGGGATGTATTGACAGTATGAGTGTGCGCATAGATGGGGTTGAACGCTGTGTACTGTCGAATGGCAGACCAACGACAGACCCTGTCAAACCTTCCTGTGCCAAAATACATGTCTCATCATCAGCACTATTCATGGCAGTGGCTTCAGGTTCCCTGCTGCATTCGGCCACCCCTAACTCAGCACCTGTGAGAGAAAGACAGGAAACACACTTTACGGTCTGCACATGCACACATGCACACATGAACACATGAACACTAATACAATCCTCACTACAGCACATACACGCACACACCAGCAATCCAACACATACTCTGTAGTGGGTGAAGGTGGGTGTCAGTATCACAAGGTAAACAGTCACCACACACATGTCAGCATGCAGAATATGTGTTGCACAAGACCATACAGTGCAAGTGTAGGTGCCCCAATTTAATGGCAGTATACATGGCTTTGATGCAACTGTGTAGTTGTTCAGTGATTGGTTAAACCCTGGAACACAATGTGTACATGGACACAACATTATCAGCTCTGCAATGCCCTGTGCACCATCACTCACAAGTATACATGCCATGGCTGCATGTGTTATCTGTGTGACACATAGATATCCATTTCTGAGTACAGTGTCTGTGTCCATAGCAGATAATAGTGGGCACGGGTGTAGCACATGCATGCTATGTACACACACAGGATGAGTGGTGCATGTTGACGTGAAGGTATCCCAATGCTCGACATGGCCAGTGTACAGTGGTTATGGTGAGTGTGGGACATATTGCAGATATGTCAGTGCCAGACATGGCATGGCATGCTACATGACTGCAACATTAAACACCACACATACCCAATGTGTGTCAAGTGACCTATACACCCACTAGCATTCCAGGACATATATGTGACACTTTGTTTGGATGGCGACTGCTGTGCATATTGTGTATACTGGCATATGTAAGTAAACACACAACATGCTATGCATATTGTGTATAGGTGCATATGTTTGCCCACACACAACACTGAGGTGCAAAGCAATGACTGTTATGACTAGTACTGTGGTCACTGTAACTGGATGGAGTGTAGTAACCTGTGCCATCATCAACATGCATCCTGTGGTCACTCACAGCTACTAATGTGTGCAAGACCACTGCCTAGCATGCTGTACCTGAACTGCCGGGCCATGGCTACGTTCACAATTACACAGACACCTTGTACATGGGTGTGTGAGGTGCCCAATAGGGAGCATTGCCTAACATGACTGTGTTATGTGTTGCAGAATGTTGCACATACCCATGATAGGCCTCTACCCCTGAGGTACATCATGTGTGTGTGTGCATGACATGTGGGATACTGACGTGTGACCTTACAGCGGGTGTGTGGTAATGCCAAATGTAGCATGCTTTCGTGTACTGCATATGAAAAACGTGTTCTGTTGTGTACAGCTGTAGCAACTATGCATATCCAAGGTGCAGTACAGTGTTGCCACAATTGTGTCTGCTGCACTGTGCATTGTATGTGATTGAGGCAGCTACTGACTTTACTGAGATGATTAATGTCTCACAGCAAACATGGACAGCATGCATTATGCATAGGTGTGTTACGTGTACATGGCCTACACCTCACCTATGACATGCACATTTCATTACCAATATTAAAGTGTTAACACACTCACCAGCATGTATCGTCTGCCCTGCTGTCACACCAGAGGGACCTACAAGAATATGACAGTTTGTCAGTGGCCACAACTGTGGCATTGCTACTGTGAGTGTGCTAATCTACAGTGGAACAACAGTCAACAGTCACAGGTGTGGAGATACTATTCAAAATATCAGTATTGCACACGAGAGGCAGCACAACTGCTAACCACACAGTACACATCTCACATAAGCATATTCTAACAATACA
>NC_056732.1:549420596-549435596 GCF_019279795.1 Protopterus annectens | reverse complement strand
TTGAGAGATGTGCCACTCTCACCTCAAGCTGGTGTAGGGGATCAGTGACTGAACGCTGGATCTCCCTACGCACCACAGCCCGGACCCTTCGAAGGGTGACAGGTGGCTCTTCTCCGCCCACGCTTGTATGGGGGGGATGAGCCCCATCCCCTGCAGTGCTTCCACCCGAAGGTGGCACAGGACCAATGGAGGAGGGGAGCCCGGGCTGGGCATCAGAGCTGCTGGTGCCAGGTGCACTCGTCAACTGAGGAGGGATAGGTGGGTCCGCTGGGACCGACCTTCCCATATGTTCTGTGATTAGGTGTGTTTAATTACAACATAAACAATAGAATTCCAGATTAGTTATAACAGCATGCAGTAATATTCCCATTAACCCAACACACCAAGGTTCCAACAATTGAACAGCAAGCATAACACATGTATATATTGAACGACAGTGGATATTCCAACAGCATGCAGGGATGTTTGGTAGCAACAGGCCACCATGAACGTGGTGTTTGAACAGGGCACATGCATAAACATCAATGCAAATATCTATAAAACAATAGGACATATGTCCCAACAAATATTTAAGGTTACAGATACCCACTGAGGTGTGGAATTGCATGGTTTATGCACATATGGTAGGGTGTAGAAAAAACCTTGATTAACATCTTATAATGACCTTTTCGTCTACACTACATTCCCAGTGACTGCAAGTGTATATCCCCTACCTGTATTATTACATTTGCCACCATACATTAGGTTGTGTCATGGGTTTGGCTAGTTCAATATATGCCTGACCTATATCTGACATACTAACTGTCCAGGATGCAGATGTTACTGCTACATATTTCTTGTTTGCATTTATATTTCTTTATCTATATATCTGTGATGTTT
This sequence comes from Protopterus annectens, assembly GCF_019279795.1. Classification (NCBI taxonomy): domain Eukaryota; kingdom Metazoa; phylum Chordata; order Ceratodontiformes; family Protopteridae; genus Protopterus; species Protopterus annectens. The sequence goes on along the minus strand of NC_056732.1, from coordinate 549,434,717 downwards.
TCACATGACATTTTCACTTCGATTTGTACAGAACCCTGCATTTCTTAACACACACTCACATTTCTGGTGAATAATTACATATATGTTTCACAGCTACTAGCACTTCCATCACCCACTTTATATGGGACTGCATAACTCTGGGTTGCCAGCACATTTTCAAACAGTACTGTTTGAATAATGCAAGGGTAAAACAACATTTCAGACTCTGTGACACAGACACACTCTGGGTTTTAGACCTTTATTAATGACATTGCACACTTTTCCACAGGCTCACTTCTTTATTTGTTTTAACGGTGTTTATGGCAGACATGTTCAAGACATATTATACCTTTATTAATAGGTTAGAACAATCTTTTTTCAGGCTCAGTCCCTTATGTTATATGACAGTGCCTGCAGAGATATTATTCCAGACATATGTTACCTTTCTTAATGGGTTACTACACTCTTTTTCTGCCTCTCTGACGTTTTTATCTGGCAGTACATGCAGAGGACTTATTCAGGCAATTCTATGGCTATTTTATTGGACTACAACACATTCTTTCATGCTCTCTCCCATATTTTATATAACAATACATGCAGAATAATCACTGACCTGCCTGGTGGCGCAGCCTTAGCAGCCTATCAGCATAGGCTTACTGATTCATAGCACGGTCACCTGCAACTGTAAAGTAAATGAAGGGATATTGAGACATACCTATCCGTTATACATACTCCATTATCAATTCTTACATACTGTATTCCATGGCTACATACTCAGTTGTGGGGCATTCTGCATCCCACATGCCTCCTGTATCCACTGGTTCAGGTGGTCCTGCTTTTGTCTCTTCAGGTCTGCATGGTGGTGACAGACCTGCTCACCAGTCCGGGGAATGCCTGTGGCACTGGTGAGGTCACGAGCTAACCGGTTCCAAGCCTCTGCCTTGTACTTCGTCCCTTGGAACTGGCCCTGCAGGAGTCTTGACTCGTGACGGTGGACAAGGAGCCAAACCATGTATTTGGACTCCTCGATGCCCCAGTGTTGCACTCAGAAGCGTGAACCCTCTCCTGCACCTGCCATTCTGACTGCAAATGTGAGCTACGATCAGTTATGGCGAGTATTCCTACCTATGGGGCTTAAATATGCCGCATTTCCAGCACTTTTTTGTGATTGGCCATTTTGTAAAATTCTCGGCTGACTGCAGACCTGCTTAGTAATGGTTAGACTACCATTCATAAGTATATGAATGTTAATAGTGGCTGCGTCCCCTATGTTGTCATGGCTTAGTGGCTCTGTACTTTGATTATGATGCACAGGGTCCTGGGTTCGAACCTTGTCATTCTTTTATTTTTAATGCTGTCTAGACAGGCTAGGGGGTGTGGCTGCATTTAAGCAACTTAGCTCTACGTTGCTCCCCGGTGCCCTACGGTGCCCTGGTTGGCGCAGCGCGCATGTCCGCGCAAACACATTGCGCTGGGTAAAGCGCTTTTAAACTTTGGGCAACTCTATTGTGCTGGGTAAAGCGCTATTAAACCATGGGCAACTCTGTTTAGCTGGGTAAAGTGCTATTTAACTATGGGCACCTCTGTTTAGCTGGGTAAAGTGCTATTAAACTGTGGGCACCTGTGTTTAGCTGGGTAAAGCGCTATTAAACTATGGGCACCTGTGTTTAGCTGGGTAAAGCATTGCTTAACTGCAGCCTATTATATATCTGGGTCCTTTAAAAATATATATTTTGTTCACTGATACATTGGCCATGTCACTGCTTTTAATAAAATTTTAATCATATATGTCTGGTATTATTTCAAGTACTGATTTAAAACATAAATAAGAAGGGGAGTGGTGGGACTCGAACTGTTAATGCCTCCTCTTTGTGCATACGTTCTACCATTACGCTATTGCAATTTGGTGTGATTTGCATAAACATTCTTTCCTATGCTCTTCCATGTCGGAATTGCTTACTATGGCTAAGCAATGGGCACAGCCACACACACGCGCAAATATGGGCAGCTATATCGTGGATTTAAAAAAAAAATAAAAATTTTACTTTTTATAACTGTGATGGGGGTTTACAGTGTCAGGGAGTGCGGTGTTGGGTGCAAGTACATTTGAGTGAACTCACTCTTGTGTGTTGACATTTTGCTTTTACTACACTTGCAGGGGTGTGGACATTTAGACTGCTCGGCAGTCGGACACGCCCCCTGCTTTCATACTCGGTCCATGTAAGAGTTACGGTTGAGTCAGCGTGCCCTCATGAATATTCATGGCAAGCTGACGTCATACCGTTCAACTGCAGCCTCCGAGTAAGACTTATTAAGTCTTACATGGAGGATTCGTGAATCCGAGGGTATGTGTGTTTTATACATGCCCAGTTTTGTGGACATCAGCAGTCCATCTGTTCATTTGACAAACATTTTTCTTGTGTTTAAATATGTATCTTTATGTCTTTTACAACACCCTGTGTGCTTTAAACATGCATTTGCATTGTGCTAACTTACTGTGTCCTGCTTTACCATGATGTGGTCCCAGGTTGTACACCTCTCTCCCACCTTAATATAGCCCCTGTATTTATTGCAGGTATGTTTGCCTTTCGAAGTCATAAAAAAACTCTCTGCAAGTAGGACCAGGTGCAAGGCAGGAACTGATACAAGTAGACAAAAAACGCCAGCACCAAATACAGTGAAAAGCACCAAATGAGACTTAATAAATTAAATACATAAGTATTTTATTAAAGTATAATAAACATCCCAGACCGGTTTCAGCCAACAGGCTTTCCTCAGTGGGAATGAAAGTAGTTACAGTTGTGAAGTGACACACATATATATAACATGAACCATCCAATAGGATTCTTCCCAAAGTGATCTTCCCAACATTCAAATGGTTTCCTGTGTAGAGAATGAAAAGAGAATGAAAAGTTATGCAATAAAACCACATTATTATATAATGTAAAAAATAAAAAATAAAACACATAATATTATAAATGGTCATTCAAACCGGATGAAAACAAAGCACCCAGTTTAATGATCCAATACTTCTCTTTTTTAATAAGGATTGAGTACCATCCTTGCTCGTTGGATCTGTCACCAAGAATTCTGTCAATAATAGTGAACTGGAATCTGGCTGAGTTGTGGTGTAAATAATGTCTGTATAGAGCATTGGTCTCTCTCTCTTGCTTTGTATGTCACTACGATGTTCAGCATATGTAAGCAAAGTGGTCGTGATATTTGTCCAACATAAAATGAGCCACATGTACATGTTGCAAAGTACACCACCCAATCACTATTACAATTGTCAAAAAATTTCATGTCAAAAATCCTGTCAGTATTTTTGCTGGTGAACTGTTTGGATGTAAAAATGAATGGACATGATGAGCAATGACCACAGTTATAAGTACCCCATGGTTTGTCACCTATCATGGTTAATTGGTGGTGTATAGCTCCAGCCGAGTTTACCTTTTTAAAATGTGAAAAAAATGACCTAAGTGTTCTACCTCTTCTATATCCACACTTACATACATCACCAATCAGAGGTGTGAGTTCATCATTAGCAGTAAGAATGTTCCAATGTTTGGACATAACATTCCTGATTAAGTTGATGTTTCATCCAAATGTTGTGATGAGCAGAATAGATTCATCCTGTTCAGTATGAGTTTTGTCACAATATGTAAGAAGTGAGGTTCTAGTTGAGCTGGAGGCAACTTGTTGAGCACCCTGGATGTCCAGCTCATTGTAACCCCTAGCTCTAAACCTGTTAACCAGATCCTGTTGGGATTTTTCATAGTCATTCTCTGAGGAACAAATTCTGCGAATCCTGAGGAATTGAGATTTGGGTATGTTTCGGATAATGTGGTTGGGGTGCATACTCGTTGCATGTAATAAATTATTATACTGGGGATATTTGCGGAATGTTTTGCTTTGTAAAGTGTCGTCTGGATTCTGAGTTATAGTAACATCCAAAAAATTGATCTCAGACCTGTCACAAGTTAAGGTGAATTCAATGCCCCATTTATTCTGGTTGAGATACAATGCAAATTCCGCCAAATATTCCTCATCCAAACGCCAAACCAACCAACAATCGTCCAAATACCTACGCCAATTGTCAAGTTCCTCAAGATATAGATTGTGTGTGGAGTTATAAATGAGATGTTCCTCAATGTATCCCATAAATAAGTCTGCATATATAGGAGTGAAAGATGCTCCCATAGCAGTACCTTTGAGCTGCCAGTAACATTCCCCTTGAAAATGGAAAACATTTTTATTAAGAACATGCTCAGCCATGCAGACCAAAAGTGTGTTAAAACCTACTGGATATAGTTGGGCTTTGTCCAGCCAAAAGTTGAGGGCTTCCAATCCAGCTCAGTGTGGTATATTAGGCCTTGACATCCAGGGTGCAGAGTAACCAGTCAGGCCATTGTTGTCACTTAATAAATTCTGTTTTTTACTGTTGGAAGTTCGGCGCTTTGTTTTCACCTCCTGCAGTGCATTTATTGTTATAAATCCATAGTTGTCCTTAACCTTACTGTATGCATTTTGTTTCTTTCTACACAACTATTGGGATTGTTTATTTTATGGTCATCTTTCCATTTGTTTGGTACTGTACAATGTTATTTGAAAGCCATTTCTTATAATTAAAGATCGCTGAGTATTTTTATAGTGTGATGTTTGAGCTGTGGAATTTTGTTGTGCTCTGAGTTGTTTTGAATTTCTTGTCATACATTAGTATATTACAAATAGAATTTGTAAGTTTCACACTGATATTGTTGTAATGCTCTGGATTCAGTGACCTTTACAGAATCTGGCCCAAAGTCTTGAAGCCCTTGACATGAGCTGTTTTATTCTGCACCTTCCCAACACAGTCCTTCCACCTCAGTGAGTCTGCTCAATAAAATAAATTCTAAGGTTAGGCCCAGGTCTAAAATATAAAATACTGTCATTCTTTACAGCAGTTCCACTACTGTACTAACTAGACAAGTGGTGATATCTAGTAATCTAGCATAAATAAAAAGTTGTCCAGTGTAATTGATGTTACACTGCATTCTCAACTTCTGCCATTGATGGTTACCTTACGTGTGATACTTATGCACTGTTTTTCAAGGAATCACACTTGAATGGACACATGCTTTAGAGACTCCAGAAAGTAGTAAACTGTATGTCTTTAATGTCCCATCATAAAGTTAGTTTTATGGTCTGCTGTGATGCTCTCAACACCAAATTCTTTCTCTTTACTTTTCATTTTTTTTCTGTTCTTACTGCAGGGAAACCTTATGTCTTGATGGAGTACAATAAGTGGCCTTGTGTTAGACAGCATGTGTGCCTGCAGAGTGAACCTGCTTGATGCTGTTACTGTATCTAGTGTCCCAGGAGTGGACAAGGGCCTTGGTCAGGGCTGGCTTTTGGTCAGCTAGTGCCCTAGGCAAAAGGGCTCCACAGCAACCCCCCCACACCACCTAATGCCTGCATCCTGGTCTACGGCCATCATCCAGATTACTTTTTTCTTCTTTTTTCTCAAAGTTTGTCTTACTCTTCATTGTTTTTCCTGTATTTGTTTAACATATTTTAAAGAATTTCTTTACTGCAAAACTAACTAACTAAATAAATAATTAGTGTAAAAGGACATCTTCTACAGCAGTGTCCAAGGCGGCTGCTTGGTTGGCCTATGCCCAAGTGTGGCCAAGGGCAAGGCAGCGATCAAAGTTACACTCTGCTAACAGCTTGGATGGATAAAATACAATGAGTCAGTATATATTCTGGCTACTACTGGTTTTGAACTACAGATAAGTGCAGGGCACAGTAGTGTGATAATGTATTATAAACTTTAGCTATGGCTCCATCAGTTACATCTTAATATTATAATATAACGTTTAGGGTTGTAAAACAAATGAATTAAAAAAGCACATATGAGAGTAATGAACCATTTAAAACAGATCATTCTACTAAGCTGTACCTTTAACTCTAAACTGATCCTTAGGTCATTCTTACTGTACAGGTAAAAACTGAAGCATGACAGTATTTTATGTCTTTAAAATCACTGCAAAAAATTATAATTTTAAGTGAAAGGGACAGGGCTGGCAGCATTAAATGGTTCCTATGTAGCATCTGAACTATATAAAAGGCAGTATTTTTATTACAGCCCTGTATTAAATGAGAACACTGATTATGAAATAAGCAAACACTTTTAAGCTTATTTGTGCCTGTTTGGGTAACCATTTGAAAAGATGGGACCCTCACATGGAGACTGCATGGCCAAAAGACTGGACTTACATACATTAAGTCTGAGATGCTATTTCTCTGAATATTCTCTTTTCTCCTTGGTATGGTGTTCTTGAAGCTGGTATATATAAGTTCTGCAAAAAGAAGTTGAAAGGAGAAGAGAGATTTTTGGGATTCAGTCTTCTCCAGGTTTTTTTTTTTTTTTTTTTTTTGGCTTTTCAGCACTTGGCATTTTGAGTGCAGACATTTCAATAGGAAGCCACCTTTGTCTGTGTGTGTGTGTGTGTGTGTGTGTGTGTGTGTGTGTGTGTGTGTGTGTGTGTGTGTGTGTGTGTGTGCATGTATCTGGTGATTTGATGCATAATAAATGAAATATCTTATACTGTACGTTTAGGCAATAAGTCCTCAACATAGCTAATTTTACAGTGAAAAAAATATTTTATTTTATTTTATGTTATTTTATTATGCAAATAATACCCTAGCATATTCCATTTATTCCCCTCCCCTTTTTTGGGATGGCTTCCATTAATGTGCAAGTGCAACATATCACTTTATTCACAAAAGTGCTATAACAGGCCAGCAAGCAAATTAATAAAGTTCACCCTAGGCTTCACATGCTTGAGGTGAAATTACTCAAATGTCAATATTCCACAGAAAAAAAATCTGAATGACATAGTGCTGAATGCTCTTCCTTACAGGAAATCATTGCCATTGCAATTTCTAATTGTGTACCAACAATGATTCACTTTTTGGGGATTCTTCCTTCTTTGAGTTGGTCTAACTATGGAGTTCATATATATAAGTTTGGGGGTGTGGGAGGTGCGGGGGACAATAAAAAAAGGAGTTGTTTGCCCATTTAGACTTTGGGCATTTTTTTTCGTTCTTTTGGAATGTCAACTTTCAGAAAGTTGACATTTCATAGTAGAACCTTTGCTGTGTTGTTTCACTGAGAGTGCAGTAGGAAAACACTGTTTAATGAATAATAATGAGCATATAGATATATATATATATATATATATATATACACATATATATATATAGATATATATATATATATACACATATATATGGGTTACCTTTAGTTCATTTAATGTCCAGACCATCGAAACCCACTGTATCGACATGGCATAACATCGAAATCCGGAGAGCCGACGTTCCCCACACGGTAAGTAACCATTTGGCCATAAACATGAACTTTGCCCCATACCCCCTCAGTAGTGCATTCTCGGAGTTGGAATATTAAGTAAGGGGGATGTGGGGGGCATAGTCCTCCACAACTGTGTGTTTGTTTAAATGGTAGATTAAGACTTCTGGATGGCCAAATGGTTACTTACCTTGAGGGGAACATCAGCTCTCAGGTTTTCGATGTTATGCTGTGTCGATGCAGTGGGTTTCGATGGTGTGGCCGTTCGATGAACTAAAGGTAACCCATATAATATATATATATATATATAAAATACAGTTTTATACACAGTAATGAGGATGAGAGTGCCTTGCCATGAGAAACTAAAAACAAATATACTTCCATTTTCATACTTACAGAAACCTGCATCTTTGGAACAGTGAGGCACACAATCTAATTTCTGCTGAACTTTGTTTCTAAGCTCTATGTGACAAAGCTATGAACATTTTGTGGACCATAAAGCTATTCTTCCACATTGACTTTTTCTATTTCTGAGAGTGTACCCTCAGTTGATAAGCTGCAAAGGAAAAAAATACTCCTTATATTGAACTGCATTATGTGTTTATTCCTAGATGCCCGAGTTGGTTTTGTCAAAGCATATGTATGAAAAATGTAATCTTTCAGCTTTCTTTCACTTTTATGGGTTTTTAGTGTAACTTCTAAGGTTCCCACTCACTGTTCCATAATCAGGTGAGCTAAAATTGGCTTGAACCAGGCTCCTGCAGGATTAGAACCCTAGCACATACTCACAGGGGGCAGATTCAATGGGCAGTACACTTTATGGTGCTGTGCCTCAGTTCATACTTCTCTCATGAGCAGACTGATCAGTTTCTACTGCATTTACAGACATAATCATGAAAGTTTAAAACCTCTGTCATAAATTATTGTGATATACCCATTAGTGTAAGGAGACATTGATCAAAACATAAAGGACAGGAAGTATCTAATGTTCATGAAAAAAACACAAAATAAAATCTGTTTTTCAGCATATCCTCCTAAAATGAAAACACTGCAACCATGTGTGCCATAGGAACCTGCCATCCTAGAATGCTATCATATTCTGGAGTAAAAGCATTTAAAGGAAAAGAAAGGCAAGGAAATGTATAGTTATTTATTTATGTTAATAACTGTAAGGTCCAGAAAACAAAGACTATGAGTATGACAGCTGTCAGGCTGACAGCTGAAGTAATGAAAGAGACATGTAAGCCATATGTAATACAATTTGATTTCCAAATGCAGATATGCCTCACCGTTGAGGCTATATTTAAATTATTTTTTCTTTATTATTTTAATATAAAACAAATAATGTCTTACCTCACCACTTTCTTGGACTTCATGGGATTTTTTTCTTTCAGTTTAAAGATTGCATTGAATGGATTATTTTAATCAGAAAGTTAGTGAGCCAAGTCATTAGTTGCATTTTGTAAAAATAATAACAGTAATAATAATAATAATAATAATAATAATAATAATAATAATAATAATAATAATAATAAAAAATAAACTAATTTTAAATACATCTGTAGGACTGTGGCATATTTGGATTTTTTTTTTGATTTCATCTGAAGTTGTTGGGTCAAGTTGTTTTAAAAAGCAACTTCAGAACATAGGCTGAAGGCTGTCAATACCAACTGAGGTTTTCATTATAGCTGATCTCTTGCGTCTATCATTATGTCAAATTATTTATTGACTTTAAAAATAACTTTTTTTTGTTTTAACCTTGAAAGCAATGCTCCCTTCTCTAGTTGACGTCTGTGTTGTAAAGTCTACCATGTTATTCCTTGCCAGTCATGGACTCACTGGAGAATAATCATTATTTATCAAGGCAGTTAATATAATATACTGTAGAAGGCAGGATACAGTAACACAACAGTGAATAACAAATTCTTAATCTAAGGGTTGACTTATTTTGACCAGACTGTCAAAAGCTGTTTTAATGGACAGTGAACCTAGCCTTTAAATCCAACTTTTGCTAGCTAAAAGTGCACAGCCAGGGAGATTGGAGTCAGACTGTCCTGGGTAAAGGAAAGTACTTCAAAAATGCATTAATTGGACACTGACAGTGAGACTAGGGAAAAAAGCAACAATATATGCTAATGATGCCATTTCATTTCTGCAAGGAACTGGACTGGAAAGAGAATGCACTGAGAACTTAGAATAGGGGGCTTTGACAAGCCCATTCAGTACAAAATGTAGGCAGCAGGTGTAAGAAGTGTTAAGCTGGTTTGCAGAATAATCGCTACTGAAACCTCACTCGTACCCTATAGATTTATTTTTATCCACAGTCATAGCAGCATCAAAATGCAATTCACTCCTAAAATAAGAAACACACTCCCCCGGATTCATGAATCCTCTGTGTAAGACTTAATAAGTCTTATCGGAGGCTGCAGTTGAACGGTATGACATCAGCGTGCCATGAATATTCATGAGGGCACGCTGACTCAACCGTACCTCTTACACGGACCGAGTATGAAAGCAGGGGGAGTGTCCGACTGCCGAGCAGTCTAAATGTCCACGCCCCTGCAAGTGTAGTAAAAGCAAAATGTCAACACACAAGAGCGAGTTCGCTCAAATGTACTTGCACCCAACACCACACTCCATGACACTGTAAACCCCCATCACGGTTATAAAAAGTAAAATATTTATTTATTTTTTTAAAATCCACGATATAGCTGCCTGTTTTTGCACGTGTGTGCTCGGGTGTGCCCATTGCTTAGCTATAGTTAGCAATTCTGACATGGAAGAGCATAAGAAAGAATGTTTATGCAAATCACACCAAATTGCAATAGCGTAATGGTAGACCGTATGCACAAAGAGGAGGCATTCACGGTTCGAGTCCCACCACTCCCATTCTTATTTATGTTTTAAATCAGTATTTGAAATAATACCAGACATATATGATTAAAATATTATTAAAAGCAGTGAAATGGCCAATGTATCAGTGAACAAAATATATATTTTTAAAGGATCCAGATATATAATAGACTGCCGTTAAGCAGCTCTTTACCCAGCTAAACAGAGGTGCCCATAGTTTAATAGTGCTTTACCCAGTCAAACAGAGTTGCCCATAGTTTAATAGTGCTTTACCCAGTGCAATAGAGTTGCCCAAAGTTTAAAAGCGCTTTACCCAGCGGAATGTGTTTGTGCAGACGTGCATGCCAACCAGGGCACCGGGGAGCAATGTAGAGCTAAGTTGCTTAAATGCAGCCACACCCCCTAGCCTGTATAGACAATATTAAAATAAAAGAATGACAAGGTTCGAACCCAGGACCCTGTACATCATAATCAAAGTACAGAACCACTAAGCCATGACAGCTTAGGAGAAACAGACACTATTAGCATACATATACTTAGAAATGGTAGATTAACCATTACTAAGCAGGTCTGCAGTCAGCTTAGAATTCTCAAAAATGGCCAATCACAAAAAAGTGCAGGAAATGCGGCATATTTAAGCCCATAGGTTGGAATACCTGCCATAACTGATTGTAGCTCACATTTGCAGTCAGAATGGCAGGTGCAGGAGAGGGTTCATGCTTCCAAGCACAGCATTGGGGCATCGAGGAGTTGAAATACATGGTTTGGCTCCTTGTCCACCATCATGAGTCCAGACTCCTGCAGGGCCAGTTCCAAGGGACAGAATACAAGGCTGAGTCTTGGAACTGGTTAGCTCATGACCTCACCAGTGTCACAGGCGTTCCTCGTACGGGTGAACAGGTCCGTCACCACCATGCAGACCTGAAGAGATGGAAGCAGGACCTCTTGAACCAATGGATCCAGGAGGCCTGTGGGATGCAGGATGCCCCACGACTGAGTATGTAGCCATGGAATGCAGTATGTAAGAATTGATAATTGAGTTTGTATAACAGACAGGTATGTCTCAATATCCCTTCATTTACTTCACAGCTGCAGGTGACCGTGCAGCGAATCAGCAAGTCTATGCTGATAGGCTGCAAAGGCTGTGCCACCAGGCAGGTTAGTGATTATTTTGCATGTTTTGTTATATAAAATAGGGGAGAGAGCATGAAATAAAGTGTTGTAGTACAGTAATATAGCCATAAAATGGCCTGAATAAGTCCTCTGCATGTACTGTTGTACAAAAATACATAGAGCTAGAAAAAGAGTGTAGTAACCCATTAAGAAAGGTAACATATGTCTGGAATAAAATCTCTGCAGGTACTGTCATATAAAATAAGGGACTGAGCCTGCAAAAGTGTGTTCTAACCCATTAATAAAGGTATAATATGTCTTGAATATGTCTGCCATATGCACTGTTATAACAAATAAAGGAGTGAGCCTGTGGAAAGGTGTGTAATATCAGTAATAAAGGTTTAAAACCCGGAGTGTGTGTCACTTAGCTTGAAATGTTGTTGTACCCTTGCATTATACAAATAGTACTGTGTTAGAAAGTGCTGGCAACCCAGAGTTCTGCAGTCCCATCTAAAGTGGGTGATGGAAGTGCTAGTAGCTGTGAAGCATATATACAGTCCTCAACAGTCAGTTACTGGCTGGCATGCATAATTAAATCTGGCACATGAGTAGCATGCTAATATGTTCCCCAGAAATGTGAGTGTGCTTCAATAAATGCAGGGTTCTGTACAAATTGAAGTGAAAATATCATGTGAAAACATCCAGATATGTAGATAAAGAAATATAAATGCAACCATGAAATATGTATCAGTAATATCTGCATCTTGGACAGTTAGTATGTCAGATATAGGTCAAGTATATATTGAACTAGCCAAACCCACTACACAACCTAATGCATGGTGGCAAGTGTAATAATACATGTAGGGAATATACACCTGCAGTCACTAGGAATGTAGTGTAGAGTGAAAGTGTTTATAAGATGTTAACTGAGGTTTTTTCTACACCCTACTGTTTGTGCATAAACCATGCAATTCCAAACCTCAATGGGTATGTGCAATCTTAAATATTTGTTGGGACATATGTCCTATTGTTTTATAAATATTTGCATTCATGTTGATGCATGTGCCCTGTTCAAACACCACGTTCATGGTGGCCTGCTGCTACCAAACATCCCTGCATGCTGTTGGAATATCCACTGCCGTTCAATATATGCATGTGTTATGCTTGCTGTTCAACTGTTGGAACCTTGGTGTGATGGGTTAATGGGAATATTACTGCATGCTGTTTCAACTAATCTGGAATGCTGCTGTTTATGTTGTAATTAAACACACCTAATCACAGAACGTATGGGAAGGCCGGTCCCAGCGGACCCACCTGTCCCTCCTCAGTTGGCGAGTGCACCTGGCACCAGCAGCTCTGGTGCCCAGCCCAGCCCAGGGTCCCCTCCTCCGTTGGTCCTGTGCCACCTTCAGGTGGAAGCACTTCAGGGGATGGGGCTCATCCCCCCCGTGAAAGTGTGGGTGGAGAAGGGCCACCTGTCACCCTTCGAAGGGTCCGGGCTGTGGTGCGTAGGGATATCCAGCATTCAGTCGCTGATCCCCTACACCAGCTTGAGGCAAGAGTGGCGCATCTCTTGGGTGACTCTGCCCGTCCTACTCAGCCCCCAGCACAGCCACCCTCGGGGCTGTGAAAGTGCAGTGGTGACTGCCCATGGGTGGGGATCTCAGTTCCACTGTTACCATCTGTGGGCTCATGGGCTTGCGATTTCCAAACAACCTTCCCCATCAATTGTGTTCACCCACCCCATGTGTCAAATTCCACCCTTGTATGCATCTTGTTTTTCTTGTCTGTTTACCTCCCCAACCTACCTCCCTAAATATACCTACATCCACTACCTCACACTCCACTCTCACCTGAAAAAAAAATTAAAAAAAAGGGCAATCTGTTCCCACAAAAAATTTATGCCCCATACATAGCTGCCCATTTCGCACACATGTCCGCCGGACATGTAAACTGATAATTATAATTGGCAGTACAACATAATCTGTTGTCCTCACCCCTCTCTCAGGGGTGGAAAGTTGCAAATTTCACACCAATTATGATCATATGCACAGCTGTTGCTGGTAAAGAAATGGGCAGCTATGGGCCTGCCCTACACCCTTCCTGCACATCCCAGCTGGTTTCCCTACTGTCTTTCCCTCTTTGTGTCCCCTTTTTCACCACTTTCCTATCTTCCCATTTTCTTTTCTTTCAAAGAAATTAGCACGGGGGTTAGCGGAAGTAAGCACTTTTAAGCAGTAGTTACCTGGGGTGCGCGAGTGTGAGCTTGTGTGCGCTTAGCTAAGCATCACTAAGAGTCACGCAAACCGCTTACAACTGCTTAAAAGTGCCTTAGTCACTCTGTATGACAGGGCCTTTGTATTGCTCAGCAGCAAAATAAAATACACCTGTCAGTCTTGAACCCCAGAACTTGGGCTCACCAGTCTGCATGAAGTACCACTACACCACAGCAGATAGACAATAACTTGGTGCTGAAAGAAATATATCATGCATTACAATGAGTGAATGTAAAGGGAGAATAGTAATGGCATAACACAAATCATGTTCTGTGGCCCTTAACCAGCAAGTGTTGTGGAATTGCATGACATGACTGTGAAAAGAGAACCAGCCATGCTAGTAGTGAATAATGTTACAGTAGCACCTTACAAACCCCACACAGTATCAGAGCAGGATAAACACTGGCATATTTGAATAGGTCAGAGGCCAGACCTCCCAACTGTGACTGGTTTACAGGGATGTCCCTGATTTGCAAACAAATGTTAGCTGTGCCCTTCAGACTCCCTGTGAAATGTAGTAACAGTAGGCAGAAAGGTGGGGAATCCCAC
>NC_056732.1:549373096-549415596 GCF_019279795.1 Protopterus annectens | reverse complement strand
ATGACTTGCACACACATATCATTTAATTGTCTTCCAGGGTTATGGCTCATCAACGTAATATTTTGTATACAGCTGTGGAGGAGCAGGAAATACAGAACAGCCTGGTGCAGCACTATAACCTGCTTTTTTCCAGGGCCAGCCAGCACCAGCATGAGCGTACTGCACTGTGGCAAGACATTGTTCGCCGGGTAAATGACATAAACATGCATAACTGGACATATGAGCAGGTATGTCATCACTGTAGTGATTTAATTAGATATGTCTGGTGGCATGCGTCTGATATCCATAGGCAACAGCTTGCCACAGGTGGTGGGGCGGCCATACATCCCCCCCCTCACCAAAGTGGAGGAGCTGCTCCTAAGCGTGGTGGCTCCTTGCCTACAGCAGCAACAGCATCACACATGTGACATCATGGAGGCCGGAGCCACCCAGCAGGATGACATGGAGCATGCAGGTAATATGCCCTAGCTGTAGACTACAGTTACCTGTATTGTTAGCATATGCATATGTGAGATGTGTACTGTATGTTTAGAAGTTGTGCTGCCTATCGTGTGCAATACTGATATTTGGAATAGTATCCATACACCTGTGACTGTTGTTCAACTGTAGTTTAGCACACTCACAGTAGCAATGGCACAGTTGTGGCCACTGACAAACTGTGCCATATTCTTGTAGGTCCCTCTGGTGTGACAGCAGGGCAGACGATACATGCTTGTGAGTGTGTTAACACTTTAATATTGGTAATGAAATGTGTATGTCATAGGTGAGGTGTAGGCCATGTACACGTAACACACCTACGCATAATGCATGCTGTGCATGTTTGCTGTGAGGCATCAATCATCTCAGTAAAGTCAGTAGCTGCCTCAATCACATGCAATGCACAGTGCAGCAGACACAATTGTGGCAACACTGTACTGCACATTGGATATGCATAGTTGCTACAGCTGTACACAACAGAACACGTTTGTCATATGCAGTACACTTAAACATGCTACATTTGGCATTACCACACACCCGCTGTAAGATCACACTTCAGTATCCCACATGTCATGCACACACACATGATGTACCTCAGGGGTAGAGGCCTATCATGGGGCTGTGCAACACTCTGCAACACATAACACAGTCATGTTAGGCAATGCTCCCTATTGGGCACCTCACACACCCATGTACAAGGTGGCTGTGTAATTGTGAACGTAGCCACAGCACTGCAGTTCAGGTACAGCATGCTAGGTGGTGGTCTTGCACATATTAGTAGCTGTGAGTGAACACAAGATGCATGTTGATGACGGCACAGAGTACTACACCCCATCCAGTTATAGTGACCACAGTACTACTCATAGCAGTCATTGCTTTGCACCTCAATGTTGTGTGTTTGCAAATATATGCACCTATACACAATATGCACGGCATGTTGTGTGTGTGCTTACATATGCCAGTATACACAATATGCACAGCAGTCGCCATCCAAACAAAGTGTCACATAAAAGTCCTGGAATGCTAGTGGGTGTATAGGTCACTTGACGCACATTGGGTATGTGTGGTGTTTAATGTTGCAGTCGTGTAGCATGCCATGCCATGTCTGGCACCGACATATCTCCAATATGTCCCACACTCACCATAACCACTGTACACTAGCCATGTCGAGCATTGGGATTCCTTCACGTCAACATGCACCACACATCCCGTGTGTGTACATAGCATGCATGTGCTACATCTGTGCCCACTATTATCTGCTATGGACACAGACACTGTACTCAGACATGGAAATCTGTGTCACACAGATAACACATGCAGCCATGGCATGTATACTTGTGAGTGATGGTGCACAGGGCATTGCAGAGCTGATAATACCTGCGCAACAATGTTGTGTCTATGTACACATTGTGTTCCAGGGTGTAGCCAATCACTGAACAACTACACAGTTGCATCAAAGCCATGTATACTGCCATTAAATAGGGGCGTCTGCACTTGCACTGCATGGTCTTGTGCAACACATATTCTGCATGCTGACACGTGTGTGGTGACTGTTTACCTTGTGATACTGACACCCACCTTCACCCACTATAAAGTTTGTGTTGGATTGCTGGTGTGTGTGTATGTGCTGTAGTGAGGAGTGTATTAGTGTTCATGTGTGCATGTGTGCATGTGTACATGTGTTCATGTGTACATGTGTTCATGTGTGCATGTGTGCATGTGTGCATGTGTGCATGTGTTCATGTGTGCATGTGTTCATGTGCAGACCGTAAAGTGTGTTTCTTGTCTTCCTCTCACAGGTGCTGAGTTAGGGTTGGCCAAAAGCAGCAGGGAACCTGAAGCCACTGCCACAAATAGTGGTGATGATGAGACATGTATTTTGGCACAGGAAGGTTTGACAGGGTCTATCGTTGGTCTGCCAACCGACAGTACACAGCGTTCAACCCCATCTATGTGCACACTCATACTGTCAATACATCTCTCACCACCAATGGCTATAGGCGAGGGACAGAATACAGTTGGCATTGACCAGGAGAGTGTGGTACCCATGGCACTTGCATCCCCTCACAGCGGCCATAGCTGTATTCCTGGAACGGTACCACATAGGCGGAGGTCCAGGGGTTCTCGGGGGAGCACCGCTGGTCATATTGCTCCTGGCAGGCATGCCCTCACATGTCTTACGACGTCCAGTATGTTCCGGGCTGTAATGCAGGCTCAGGCACGTATGGAACTGTACACCAGGCAGGGACTTAGGGCGCAGAGGGCACATTACACCGCTATCAATGACAGCATCCATGACCTTGCCGGTGCCATCCGGACTTACACCGAGGTCATTGATAGACTTTGGGGGGAGACATTAGATGCCCTCCACAATATGTCTTCCATGAGCCAGGACCGTGTGGGACAGTTGCGACATCGACATGGATACATGCCAGCAACAGCTGGCAGTGGTTGCGGACAGCCCACAGTTCACAGCCACTCCTGTAGTGGCAGTACCAGCCACAGCAATGCTGGGGCTGGCCTGTCCATTGACCATTTCAGTAGACCATGTGCACATGGCTCTGGCCAGTCCCAGCAGGGACATGGGTCCAGTCATCATACCTCTGCCTATGATGACAGTACCCAGTCAGGGTTGGTACCCGATACTGTCCATAGCACCCCTGCCAGGCACAGGTACTGTGTCCATGGCCGGAGACAGTGATCTGTACAGCCTCGCAGGTACAGTCTGTGGCTGTCCCACAAACTACCATATATGGCAGCCACATGGTGGAGTTGTGTGCATGCAGACACACACACACATTAACCAAACAACTAGGGCTCACACATATACACTCACATTACATCAACATTGGCCCATGCTGTACTGTTGTCCCACACACAAACGCACACACACAGACATGTCAATTGGATGGGTCAATGTCAGGCTCTGGCTGATTCCAAGATGGTGGTTGTCTAGTGAACTGCTTTTACACTGAGCTCCCTATCTCATTGTATTCTCTCTAAGATTTTTACTACTTAAAGCTCCGGGACATCCATAGAATCAAGAAAAATATCTACATTTTCATGAACTCAAGCTATCCAGTATCATAAAAAGATTAAAAACCAAGTGCAAACTTTATATTTGTTGCTCAAAGTTTCATACTCACAGTGACTCAGAAGGCCTTATCTAATTTCCAGCACTTCGAAGACCACATGGCCAGGCAGCAAAAACCTTCAAATGATCCTGTTAATATGGAGACACAGATATCAAAGGCCAAATCTTCAGCAATCTTCTCACCAGAAAAAGAAAATCTATCCAAAAGACAGAAAACCAATAAACAACAAGTGGAATCTAACAGAAGTAATTCCAACATTAATGAAGATCCTTGCTTCCACATGGAAGAGTTAAAACAGGCCTTACAACCCATACACTCAGCTATCCAAAACTTCTCGGAACAACTCTCAACCATTGGAAAGTCTGTCACTAAGATCGCTGAAAGAGTGGACTCTCTTGAACAAAAAATGCAGGCTAATGAAATTCAAATACAAACTCTCACTGAAGATCTTTCTGCTAAATCAACAGCCATAACAGAACTACAAACGAAACTAACAGATCTAGGCGAAGTCGGAGAAATAATATCTTAATAAGAGGTCTCCCAGAGAAGTATGACAACCAAGGCTTAATTACTACTGCAAAACAGATCTTTGAAGCATTGTTACAATTAGAGGGTGAGAAGCCTGAAATTATCATTGAAAGAGCCCACCGTGCTCTCCGTAAATGTCAGGATACCACAGATCCCCGCCAAGTGTATTCCAAGCTACTCAATTTTCAAATCACGCAAAAAATATTATCTGCTGCAAAAAAACATAATCCCTTCATGTGGAACAATCATAAAATCTCTTTTTCGTAAGACTTACCTTTAGCTATTAAGGAGAATAGACAAAAACTTGCTCAGTTCTGCTCTGATCTAATCAAAAGAAACATCCGTTTCCAAATGCGCTATCCTAGTAACTTGATCTTCTATAACAATGAGGTCAAATTCTCAATCACTTCACAAAGTGAAGCTAAAACAGCCTTTATCAAGGCTTTTAACAAGTCTCCTGTCCCTTGAAGATTTACACTATATACGAGTGTCCTACCAGATAGCTTACACTACTATCTGTTTTACTGTGCAAGCTGATTAAAACTTCGCTTTGTGGAGAGCATAAATCTCATGGTTCTCTAATAAATAAATATTTACTCTTACCTGCTGATTAAAAATATCCCAAAAGTTTTTTTTCAATTTCGAGCGCCGTTTCCGTGAAGGTAGGATCAGATCTTTCACTTGATGTTTACAAGTGGGTTCCAATAGCTTGCAACACTCAGGTGTTTACGTAATATCCTCCAAGCATCACCAACAGTGCAACTGTCTTCGCTATAACTATTATGTGAACTCATTGAACTGCATCTGTGGATTTACGTGATTGGATCCGGAAGTATCCTTAAATGTAGACCGTAAATTCCCATTTCTAATCGGGTAACTGCTTTGTAACTCTTACTCAGTCCTTATTGCGCTGTATCAACCTGCTGTCTACAAACCACAAACACGCATATTAACATGCGCTGTTTACAATTTAGCGTCTGGATGCCAGATAGGCGTGCGCAGGGCTCCTCCAGATCTGCAAAACCCTTAAACTGTATAAGCCTGCTTAACGCTTTGTTGTTAGCTTGTTTTTGGTCCCTGCTGATGTCATTGCTGGCTTTTTTCTTTTTTTTTACTGCTTGAAGAGCTGTCGCTCAGGTCTACCAGGCATTTAGCTCACACTGATGTAATTCTTTCTTTACTACTATTGAGTAGTCAGACATTTCAAGCCAGCATGTATCCGTTTCATAACAGCACCTTGTCAGGTGTCTACTTCAGTTTACTGTAAATTCTGCAGATATAGCGTTATTAGTTTGGTGCCACAAACTGTGTGTTTTTTTTTTTCTTTTTAAATTTTTCCTAGAGTGTAATGTTTTGATAATTCAGGAATGCTCTGTACCTCATGTTTTTTTTTTTTTTTTTCTTCCTTTACCGTTCCTAATTTGCTAAGTAGCCTGATAGTTGATTTGAGGGTTTAATGATAATCTTTTATGCAACTTGTCAAATTATTCTGAAGAGTTTATTACTTTATGGATACTGCAGTATGAGGTAAACTCAGTCAGCTGATGGTTTTTGTGTAATCCTACTCTATTATATGTCTATAGTTCAGATAAAAGTGGTTTCTCTTGCTCTTCCTAGCAAAGCTTTATGAACGGTGTTGGAACCTGTTAATCACTTGCACCTCTGTATTGAAATTTATTAAGATTTATATAGTAAATCAGCTTTGTTAAATTTTTTCGTTTTTTTTTTTTTTTCTTTTTGGCTTTCTTCTACCAAGCTTCGGACTCCTTAGAGCTTACACCTACGAACTGACATGTGGATTCATCTATATTGTTTACTATTATTATTTAGTATGGATACATGTCACAAGATGTTAAATTTTTAGCAACATGGATGCTCTAGATGTGTTATGCTAGTACTCTAGATAGATGTTTTATTGGAATAGTAATAGGTTGTACATATGTATAGAATTGTTATGGTTATTGCATGTGTGTTTATTTGCTTCTTCATTTAAGGAGAATGGGTGGATAGGCACCGGGGACAGACAGAAGAAGTTCTGTGTTACCTATTCCTGCATTGTTATGTTTTTATACTTCTTCACTCAAGGGATATGGATGGTCAAATACTGGGGATAATAGGAAGAAGTATTCTGCTACCTTCGCTGTTATGATTAAAATGTGTGTAAAGACAGTTCTGCTGCAGTTATATGCAAATTTCACTCTATTTAATCTCATGGCAATATATTCGCAACACGCATTATCACAATCTGATACCTTAACAATTACTGAACTTTATATTACTCCACTAATTGCATTTGTTTGTGTGATTCCATGAGCTGGGCTATAGATAGCTGGAATGTTAAAGGTTTACAAAACACTGCAAAGAAAAATCTGCTACTTCATCTTATTTTTAAATCCCAGGCCAATATTTGCTTCCTACAGGAAACCCACTTGACAAAAGAGGATTGGGAGAAAGTGTCCTCCAGGAAATGGATTAGAACTATTATAGCTGATGGGGATAGTACAAACGCTAAGGGAGTAGCCATTATAATTAAGAAACAATTCCAGGGCACTATAAATGAAACCAAAGCCGATAAACATGGTAGGTGGTGCTATTTTACTTCTTTTCTTCCAGACACAACCAAACCAGTTCTTTTTTTGAACCTTTACGGACCTTGCTCTCAACAACACACCTTCATATTAGAAATCTATAATATCCTCAGTTTGTTCCAAAATTATTTATATATAATTGGTGGGGATTGGAATGTTGTTATCAACCCTAACATTGACCGTACCAGTAACTCTTTATCATATAATTTTCAAGCCTCCGTAGCTTTAGAAGAACTTATCTCAGACTTTTACCTTATGGACGCTATTGCATTTAGCAATATCTTAACTAAGGACAACTTATACACTTTCTACTCCAATTGCTATAAATCATGGTCGCGTATTGATTTCTTTCTAGTCTCCAACTTCTTTTCGAAATTTAACAACACCTTCAACACCGAACCTAGATTTTTATCTGATCATGCTAGAATATCCTTTAAAACTACTTTTACTCACTCTTCCTCTTCCTATTCTAGCTGGTCTCTTAATAATAATCTATTACATAGCAAAGAGATACTAAACAAGATTAACAGTACCCTTACTGATCTATATTCTAATCTTGAAAATTCCCAAATTGCACCAGATATACAATGGGCTGCGTGCAAGGCTGAGTTAAGAGGTTTTCTGATCAGTAAAGCCTCTTTCTTTAAAAAAATCAATAAAAAAAAAGAATCAGACTTACTCCTAACACTAGCAACCCTAGAAAAAAAACAGAGAACACACTCTGACCCAAATTTAGAAGATTTGATTAAAGCTGCACGCAAAGAATTACTTGACTTGCACTCTTATAATTATTCTCTTCAAGAACAAAGACTCATAGCAACATATTCTGAATGGGTACAGATTCCCTCGAGATCTCTTGCCAGAATACTTAAAAATAATAATGGTCCTGCCAAAATTTCCATTCTCCAGTACAAAGAGAAACTCTACAAGTCTGACTCTGAAATAATCCAATTATGTCATAAATTATACTCTGATATATACAGCAAGAATAAACACAACTCCTCAAACCCCCAAATAGAAACCTTTCTCAACTCAATTACTGTCCCTTCTCTCAACTTGGATCAGTCGTCCTTCTATCCGCCCCACTTAATATTCAGGAAATTCTAAATGTCATTAGCAATCTCAAACTAGGCAAATCTCCTGGCCCAGACGGGTTTACTACCAACTTTTTCAAAACTTTTAGTCCAAAAATTGCCCCTATTCTTCTTAAGTTATTCAACTTCATTATAAAAGAAGGAATTACTGACCTACATTGGAATATCTCAAAACAATCTTAATTTTAAAAAACAATCAAGACAAAACTGATCCTCACAGTTACAGACCAATCTCACTTATTAACGTAGATATTAAAATATTTGCTGCTATTCTGGCTAACAGACTCAAACAGATAATGCCTCATATAATATCGCATGATCAAGCTGGTTTCATGAACAACAGACATGTGGGACAATACTTTAACGTTGGATTCCCTAATACTCTTTACAAAAAGAGATAAAAATCCACTGTATGCTTTGACTCTCGATGCCTCAAAAGCATTTGACAGAGTTAGTTGGGACTTTTATTCTCCACCATGTCACACTTCAGTATTCCTAAAACTTTTCAGATATGATTCAATTCTATATACAAATTCTTACACCTCTTTATAAATAAAAAAAGATCTAATACGATTCTGATAACTAATGGAACAAGACAAGGCTGTCCGCTCTCTCCTTTCTTTTTTAATATATTTATTGAACCTTTTTTTATACATTGTTCAGAACACACACCACACAACCCCAGAATACTGAATACACAAGTTCCATTATCGGCTTTTGCTGATGATTTGAATCTATACTTTCATTATCCTAACTCTGACTTACCCAAAATTATAAATGCAATTAATAACTTTTCTAACGCTTCTAGCCTCCAAATTAATGAGAAAAAATCTCATATCCTCCCAATTAACCCTGACGCTCATAAATCTTTTTTTTTTCCTGAATCTTCCTTCCATATCTCATACAGTATCAAATATCTCGGCATTAACTTTGAACACAATCAAGCATCTATGCTTCAAAATAATTTACTAAAATCATGGGCTACTATATGCCAAGACCTACAAAGATGGAAACTCCTGAAATTACCTTTTCTTTCTAGAGCAGCTATTGTGAAAATGAATATTTTACGAGACTTCTCTATCAATTTAATGCTACAAATATAATAATTTCAAACAACCTATTCTCCCAATTCAACAAGAACATAGCAAAATTTCTTTGGTTCCCAAAAAAAGTCAGGATTTCTTACTCTAAACTTACTCTCCCAAAGAGAAGGGAGGGTGGGCCTTCCAAATTTCCATCTGTATTACATTATCATTTGCTCAAACACATTATGGTCCATTTCAACCATGAATACTAAATCACACATTCATGTCCCGCCTGGTTGAAGTTATGGAATCGTCATGTTATATCCAATAAAATTAACCCGAAGCCATCCCATTTCTCTCACAAATTTCTCTACACAATTCCAAAATACTCCCCTTACTGAAGCATAAAATTGGATTGTTCCAGAAAATGATTAAAGACATTAATCTTGAAAACACTCTTCCCCTTCTACAACCACTACATCTGAATCCAAATTTCAAAATCAATAATAATATGATTGATCTTTCTAAATTCCCCCTTATTACGGACTTTACAGTTTGGGACCTGCTCAAACATAAATCTCTATCGATTGCAGATTTACGTCTAACTCTCAACGCCAATAATAAATACACAGTCATTCTACGTCAATTACGAGAACTATTATCCTCACAAATTTTCTGCATTCCTTCTGATTTAAGGGAAATAAATAAATTATCTGAAATTATCTCTACACTTTCAAATCCTATAAAAACTATCTCTTCCTCTTACAAGTTATTAAAGCCATTACTCTACAATAATAACTGCCTTTTCTCCAACTACTGGGACAATATAAATTCACCTATCACAGAGGATCAAAAACTACTAGCCATAAAAACCACCTTAGAACTTGCCCCTTTCAAAAAAGTATTATATACTCAACTGATGTTGAATAATAACTCGTACTATACACCTGTAATACTAAATAAATTTAATTATAATAACTCCTCTGCTTGTACATGCTGCCCTTGTTTGAGAGCAGATCTTCTTCATGTTATGTGGCATTGTAATCATTCCTACAAATTGTGGTGTTCTCTCAAAGTGCGACTAAAAAGAATGGGATATTACAATTCTACACTTTCTTGGCAAACAGCTATTTTAAATATTCCCCCATTTAAGATGCCTAAATTACACTTACACGTTCTAATCACTCTCTGCTCCCTAATCAAACTCTACATCACTAACAATTGGTTAGACCGCACAAAATTATGTTGGCAGGGTTTCAAAGAGATGGCAATTAAACATATATCAGCACAAAAACTCATAATTCTTGGTCGTGGGAAGAAAGCTTATTTCACCAACTTATGGAATTGCCTATTTGATGTAATTTTATGTGACTAAATGTCTTATGCCCTCAATTTAGTTGACACTCCCTTTTGAACTCCTTATTTATGTATTTATCTATTTTTGTTTTTTTTTTTTTTGTTTTTTTTTGATACTGCCTTTCCCTACAAATCATACCCTCTAGAGTGTCAACATCTCATGTTCACAGATTCTTGGTTATGTCTTTATACATATAAGGTAGCATGGTATTATGTTTGTCTTTTTCGTTGTTAGTAGTTAGCTGTGTGCTTTTAGTTACTTTTAGTTTTTGGTTTGTAGACAGATCTCATTGCCTCCTATAGCTCACATTCCTCTTATCTTCTTTTTTACTCTACAATTGTAATCAAGTTCTAAATGTTTTTTTTTCCATGTTCATAGTTTAATTTACATATTTTTATGTAGGAATGTTCTGTACTTTAATTCTGTCTGCATTGTTTGTAATTCGTAATAATAAAAAATTATTTGAAAAAAAAAAAAAAAAAAAAAAAATGTCAGGCTCTGGCAAACAAAAAACACCCTGTGCATATGATGATACCTGTGTTACCTCCTGTCATCTGTAACATTGATGGAGGAACAGGCTAACATGGTGCTGATGCACAGGGTGTCACTATAGCAGTGTAGCAATATTAGGAAGTTGTCAACAGGAAAGTGTAATGGCATCCTTGTAGGTATATCTCAGCAGGCATTATGCATCAAAGCTCTGACTGTCAATGCAGCATTGTTTACACCACTATTAGGTCTGAGCATGTATTGTCCACCCATGTGCCACTTGGCTGAAGTGTAATGTGTTGCCAACATGTGTTAGTGAGTGGACAGTATGTGTGTGATGTGTGCAGTACAGATT
This sequence comes from Protopterus annectens, assembly GCF_019279795.1. Lineage (NCBI taxonomy): Eukaryota > Metazoa > Chordata > Ceratodontiformes > Protopteridae > Protopterus > Protopterus annectens. The sequence goes on along the minus strand of NC_056732.1, from coordinate 549,404,588 downwards.
AGCAAGTGTACATCTGTGAACATGGTGGGTGCACACTATCTGCATGTACGTGCATAGTGGACACATGGGAAGTGTGGCATAACCTGTTGTACATGTTGTTAACATCTCATAATATCTTTCAAGGGCCAGTATGCATTCTACTACAGTTATGTGCTAACATGGGTAGATATGTGTGTATGACATGGGTTGACACTATGCTGTGGGTGATACCATTAATATCTGTCAATGATTTGCGGCCTGGTAGTATACACAACCTCAACAGCATGACTATAAGCAATCATTGGATGATGTCCTGACAAATGACACACAGTCATAGGGAACTCAGTAACAGTTGGATCCTTCCGGTGCTACACTATAACACTAACCAGTGTTAATGACTGCCACCCATTCCTGTGACCACACCTGTTTGGCATATAGCCCCGTTAGGTACATGCAAACACACTAGGGATGTGTCCATCCAAATCTGGAAATGCATGCATTGGCCTACAATGCATTCCTTGGATGCGATGCATATCCTACACAAGGGTATCATACAGACAGATACCTGTTGTCTGATACATGCTGTATAGCAGTAAGCCGACTATGGCATAGTCATCCTCATGTACTATACACACTATCCTGTCAGTACCACACAGGTGGTAGCCCTCAACATGTATGTTGGGTACCAATGTGTACATAAAGCCTCATGTTATGTCATGTGTCCCTTGGTATCCACATATCCATAAGTATTGTGGAGTCCTGAGGTGTACCACATAAGACATTAAAGGCCTGAATGCATATCCACAAGGCACCTATAAAGACTGTCCATTATTGGCAGTTGTTGTTGTGTATGAACATGTCTGACATATACCCCAGGCATATACCCTCACTCACACTACTCTTAAGTAACTGTCATGGGTGTGTGTGGCACAGATGACCTTGGCCACAGATCATGACAATGGACGGCCTTGTCACATACATACATATGTGACCTACGATCTGAGAAGCAGCGGCACAACCTGTCAATGGAAAGAAATGTATTCATGTAGTATGCAGGATTCACACCTATGTACTGATTGAGGGGACATGTGCACATATATATTTGCCACGCAGACACCTGATATGTGCAATGCACTCACTGTTGTAATCATAATATGTCATACCATAGTAAAAGCAAAACCCACACTGCATTGATCAACATTGACAACTACACAGTCAGCGTTTGCAGGATTCAAACCCCTACCTAACTATGTTATGATACTAGAGAGAGATCTATTTGCTTTACTGGATGGTTTTCCTTCTCCTGCTGTATTTGTAGGATGGTGACATCATCAGACTTTCCAAAGTGGAATGTACCTCTTTTAGCGAGGTTTTCCAGTCTCCAAAAAGGGAACACCTCTCAAAGGAAACTGCACATATACATACACCCCCCACACAACTCACTGTCAGTGTTTGTAGGATTCAAACCCCTACATAACTATATTATGATACTAGAGAGAGAGATGCATTAACACGGCACGCTATTTCCTTTACTGGCTGGTTTCCCTTCTCCTGCTGTATTTATAGAATGGTGACATCATCAGACTTGACATGGTGATGTGTGTACACTTTGTTTTATGCCATTCCAGGAATGGTCCATGTGGGTCAGCAGGTGTCAACAGCTTGAACAAGACCTCATAATCCTTACCTTGTGTGATCTATCTGTGGACACATTGACATTCCGTCATATGTCAACACATATTTATGCACAGCTTGTTGGTTTTGTGGATACTACATGTGTCTGGGATGTTGATAAAGGGCTATTCATAGTCTATGTCAGACATGTGTAGATGTGTTCAGTGATGTATGTCCTGGGTGGCTGCCTTGCAAACAGTCTAGCATGTTTGGGAACCATGATCCGCACATGAACATACCACAGTTGGTAGGGTTGTGTGTATGTCAGCTTCCAATAGCTCTGTTTATGACTGCAACCATGATGGACTCCATGACCTTGCAGATCAGACTTCATAGGCGTAACGGACTTGACTTCCCATGGTGTGTCGTGCACCAACACTTGTGGGGAGTGCCATATGTTGCTGTGACACATTCAATGGTTCCACATCCTGTGTAGGGGGTGAGGCTCAGCTGACTGTTCAATTGCAGGATCTGTTTGTTCTGTAGTTTGTGCATGACACATATTGGGAATCAATGTATTCCACTTGCTGCCATGCTTTTGGCATTGGGGGTAGCTGCTCATCCATTCTACATGTGATATCTCCTGGTATGATGATATGGACTATTGTCAGTGGGAGGTGGGTATGTACATATGGGCCTGTCTGTCAGGATGTCTGCATTGTCAGTCAGGTACAGTTGGCCCTGACTCAGGACATATATGGGTGTACATTGCTATTTATGACATAGCTGAAGGAGGTGTCATGATTCAGTCTGGACTCCTTCTCAGCTACTCTTTACAAAACACCAATGAACATGAGCACTAATCCCTGTTATACTCTTTTACACACTTAACACCCTACTGATCCTTTGTGATCAGGCTACAGAGTATGTCATGATAATATCCTGGCATGTCCAGGGGTCGGTTTCGTATGTACTCTCCAGTCCAGCTGGTGGATATTGTGATATTGACACAATGTCACATCTGCCTCATGTACACAGACAATCCTCTCCTCCTCCCGACAAACTCAGATATATGTGTGAGATGCACCTATATAGACATACAGGGTGCTGAACTCTCTCGACCCATGACTGGCACAGTCTATCAGGTGGTGAAGGTAACCACACACACCACATATCAGTCTCACATATCCTCTAGCGACAGCACTCAAACCACATTATCACACATAGACATACTTGGATGCTGTAAATGAACTCTGTCTAAGCAGCAGATACCTCTAAAGCAGACACACACACAACTGCTAGCCCACTACAATACCCACATATCACATAGTTCACAATGTCAGTGTGCCATACAGCCACTGCCCTTCAGGTTAAACAACACACCTAATACACTTGTAATAGGTGACACTTATTGTCAGACACACTGACGTACCACTCACCAGCCCAAACAAGGGAATAGTCACTTTGGACTGTCTGTCAGGTGCCAGGATCTGTCACATAACACATGCAATCAGGTTATTCCAAAGCAAGTACAGGACAGGCATCATCATTGTCCATGCTGGTGCGTAAAACCTCAGACGTTACTCCCTGGACCACATTACATGATACATGGAGGTACACTCTGATCATGTAGCCCAGGCCAGTATGACCCTGACCTTGTCTAGCATCTTACACCCACCAATTATGCAATTATGATGTCACAGTATACAGACAAACATATCATGTTTAACAGTTGCCTAACAAATTTGTTTCATTCATAGGGGATACAGTGTCTGTCAGCCTGTGGTGACATGCTCAACATGCCACGTAGCTTCACTATGGACAGCTTGCACCTGTCACCCTTGGACTTTGGAATGCTGGCTAAGGCTCTTGCTACCACCATAGTGACTTTTTTAAGCAGGACTCAAAAGACAAACCCACCTCCATAGACATTACAGGTTAAATGAAACTAAGGGTAATGCTGCTCAACACCAGATGTGTTACCCTCATATTGCGGCCACTCAGGACTCCTCAGTATGGAGGATAGTAATATCTATGCACTAACAGACGCCTGGTTCAGGCTCACTTATGCACACCAGCACTACCAAGTTATGTTTTATACCATGCTTTCTGACAACAAGACTTGGAACAGACAACACAACTAGGGGGAGTATCCATATACATCACAGATACACACACCTCCAGGTTAGTAGCACTGCACAAAGCATCACAGACCATACATATACAAATACCATTGTGCAAAACTGCCTTTCAGTTTGTTGCCTGCTACAGACCACCCTCCCAAACTCAGGAACCACACTCAGCTTTCATGGGAACTATAGAGAATATGAAGGTCTCCACAAACACCATTATATTGGGTGACTTCATATACACAAATATTGACTGGGGATACTACTCAAGCCCCAACACCCTCACCCAACAGTCTCTGCAATTTTGTAGACTCATATGCTATGGCACAACCAGTCAGCACAGCCACAAGGGGGAATACATATTGGACCTGATCATCACCAACATGGGGACTCTGTGTTCCACACCACCAATATACCCCTCATTGGTAAGGTCAGAACATACATGTATCTCACTGGACATACATATACCCTCCACACACCCATCCTGGGTAATCTTGGTGAACTTCTCATGAGCCAACGTCTCACTTCACCAAAGCAAGGTGGTATCCTTTAAAGACCCTGAGACAGTGGCAAATACAGCTCACACTGCTGAATCCTTTACATACACATTCTATGGACACCTAGTGGACTGCATGGATTGTGCTATCCCAAATAACAACAGGACTCACTCCTCCAATGGCAGGGGACCTGTCTGGTAGACCCCAGCCATTAATAAGCTGTACAATGTCAGGAGGAAGCTACTACATGATAGAGCACAATCCCAGACTGGGAAGGCATATGTGATCTGTACTAGCAGACAGCTACGATCACTCATGAACTTTTCTAAGGGCCGCTTCTACCGGACAATTGCACCAGACACGTAGGACTATCACATGGCCTTCTTCAGTTATGTCAGGAACTTGGGTGGACACTCACTGATATGCTGTGAGTTACTGCATACTGACTAAACTTACCCTGAACCCACTGGCATTGCCAACATCCTGGCAAACAGGTTCAGTGCAGATGTCTCCCCCCACCCCCCCTAAAGAGCAACTATCCATCCCAACAGAGTATAACCTCCCTGACATCATGCAGTAACAGGTGAGTGCTGCTCGCCTCAAAGTGTACATCACAGTATCAATGGGACCAGACAGTGCTTTGGCCTGCATCTTACACGAGCTTCATGACAGACGTAACCCTCACATTACATCACTGTTCAATATCGGAGTTACTACAGGATATGTACCTAAGGAATGGCGTACAGCGACAGTGGTCCCACTCCACAGAGTTGGTACCACAATGGACCACAGACAATATTGCCCTATAAGCCTAACTAGCCTGTTCTGCAAAGCTATGGAGCATATTGTCATGGGACTCATAAACATAGACATCGGGAACCTACAGACACTGTGTCCTACACATTTCAGCATTGTTGTGGGCAGATCTTGCCTCTTGAACCTGTTTGTATTCTTTAAACGGTTAACAGGTCCATTGATGTGGGGACAGTTGTCCACACAGCCTACCTGAACCTTGCAAAACCCTTCAACACAATAACCCACTGGGCCATTATGCATAGGCTCACCAGCGTCGATATGGACACATCTCACATGATGGATTGCTGCCTGGATCAGGGATAGCACCCACATGGTCAGAATTGCAGGTGCCATGTCTGACTATACACCAGTTACACATGGCATCCCACACGGCTCGGTCTTGGGACCTCTCTTGTTCAGTATATATTTGTCTGACGTACAGGCTACCACAGGGGGAATATGGCTGAACATGTTTGCACTTGACTGCAAACTGGGTGCCATGATCAACTCTCCAGCTGCCACATGCATACTCAAGAGTCTCACAGAGATGGATGACTGCTGCCTGAGCCATGGCCTACAGCTAAATGCCATTAGTTGCATAGTCATCCCCTTTGGGAATAACAACATGCCCACACATTACCACATAGGTAGTACTCAATTACATATGGTAGGAGTTGTTAGGGGTTTGGGGACATGACTTGTTCTTACTGTCGCCTTTGACATTCGCATTGCCAAAGTGGTTGGATACACCTTCTATATGGACCACCTTATCCCATATGGTTTCACATCTGGATCGAGTGAGGTAATTGTGCCCCTATACTCATCACAGCCATGCTTGGTTACAATGCTACATTTGGGGTGTACCTTACCCGACACCTGCAGCAACTGTACTGGCCACAGAAGTTCCTCACCAAGCAGATCTAGGGACTCACATGGATGCCCTGCACAGTTCGGATGCAGTAAATCCAGCTCTACTCAGTTGCTTACCACCTACTCGGATATGATGTGTGCCTGTTGTTTACAGATATACCCAACCCAGAATTACTGGACATGCTTCATCTCAGGATATCCGACTCCCTTGGAGCTATACACTCCAGGGAGGTATACCTCAGCACAGATGTTAATAGGAAATGCTGGAGGGACAGGTTCTTATCCCAGAGGCTCCACTGACTCCAGATTGTAATCCTAGTTTCACATAGGCAGAGCCACCCACTGACCACCTACAGGAGACATCTTGATGACTGTATGGGTGATCGTATGTTTACCCCTGGGATATCTTCTGTGTCCCTGCTAGACAGAGGCACACTAGCCTAAACGTACATGGGCTATCTTGTGTGACCTTATATTCACACACACAGTGTAGTAATCTGACAGGGTTGCGAATGCCAAACACACTCTAGCTAGGCTTGTACATGCCCTAGGGAAGATAGCCTAGTATCGACCTCTGAACCTATGCTAATGTTCAGGATGCACAATGTTTATTGATGATACTGTTTGCAGGTCTTTTTCGTCTTTGCTTTACCAGTTTCTATGAACAACCTCGATATCTGCAGAACCTATTTGATTATGACAGGGTTCCACTATATTATAGAGGTGTCTGTTGTCACATAACTGTGTGCACAGGGCAGATTGCTGGATAGTGACAGGTTCCTGGGTTAACACATGCAACTGCCAGATATGCTTGGCCCACTGCTGAACTCAGACATGGCCTAAGTGTGTGAGCATGCCCAGTTCAGGCTTTCCGTGTTTTGTTGCCTGACATTTGTCTCATTTAGTCAAATGTGTGAGCATGCCCAGTGTGACGTTTCAGTATGTTGCTATCTGAGGTCCACTACATTTGTTGATGTGCGTGAATATGACCGATATTAACATTTATGCTGTGTGTGTTGGAAGTCAGGTTCTGTTCTTACTGCAGGACTCACCTTTGTGTCATAACTCGACAGGGATTATGCTGTGCCTGCATAGACTTATCAACATTCCTTCATACAAGCTGACCACTGCAATACTGTCATGGTTTAGTGGTTCAGTACTTTGACTATAGTGTACAGTATCCTGGGTTCGAGGCCCATCACTGCTCTATATTTTCATACTGAGCAGACCAGACTGCTTAAGGGCCAGTTAAGCAAATATGAGCATGTTGGCTTTTGTTCAGCTATGCCCTACTTAGACCAGGCTTGTCCGACATTGCTCAATGTTCACCAGCATTTCTGGACGTTGCCCAATATTACTCAACATTGACCACAGTCATGCTAGTTGGTGTGTGCGATTTTGTTTGCATATACTACATGGTGGTAAATGCTGTTTAGCACTGCTTTATACTGCTTAACACATGGCAATCATGCCTTAGGTGATGCTGCAGGGCTGCCTATGTCGGATGCACATACTACACTCCCTGTACATGTTTGAAAGCAGGTAGTGCCAACTTAGGAATCCCTTTTACTATATGTGCAAGTCAGAGAGAGGTATCATTTCCAGAGTTCCTACTGAGCCAGTGTATGTGCTATGCATTGCCTCTTTGCCAAGGCCAAGGATACTGGGCACGCCTCTTCTGCCTACTGGGGCAGGCTCAGGTTGTTCCTCCTTCGAGTCACGCTCTGCGTGTGATGGCCTTGGCAGTGGTGGGGGGCTATTTGGCCCAGGCCTATGCTGGTCCTGCTGCAGCTGTTTTCGCAGGATCATATTATATAGCATAGCACATACCATGACAATTTGGGTACATATAGTTGGTGAGTACTGCAAGGCTCCACCAGATGTGTCCAGGCACCGGAACCATGACTTGAGCAGCCCAAACACACGCTCTATGACATTACGTGTTTGTGCGTGTGCCTCATTATGGCGTTCATGTTCAGGTGTGTGTGCATTTCTGATGGGTGCCATCATCCACGGCTCCAGTGCATAGCCAGCATCCCCCACTAGGTGACCATGTGGGATGCTCCCGTTGGCAAATGTCTGGTACAGCTGCGTCAGATGCCAGATATGGGAATCATGGTAGCTTCCAGGGAAGCCTGCATACACTTTCATTATTATGCCCTGGGCATCACACACGACCTGGCAGTTGATGGAGGGGAAGCCCTTGTGGTTGAAGTAGACCCTACCCTGCCCCCCGGCTGGTGCTTTGATATGCATGTGCGTGCAGTCTGTTGCAACCACTACCTCAGGATATTCCGCTATTTGCTGAAAGAGACGCATATTGCTGGCCAATACCTCACGGGATTTGGGGAAATATACATGATCACCGACATGTGCTGACATGGCATCCAGGAACTGGTGCAGTACCCTGGATGCTGATGCCTGTGATATCCCCATTATATCACCAATTGGTCTCTGGAAGGTAAGTGTTGCTAATATTCTTAGGCCAACACATACTTTGGTTTCCACTGGGATGGGTTTCTCTCTGTTGGTTCTGTGTGTGAGGCGTGGCCTGCACAGCTCAACAATTTGCTGCAGGAGGTCTCTGTCCACTCTATAGCACTCCACTATCTCCAGCTCATGTAGCCCCTGGTAGGTTACCCTGGGCCTGTACACTCTTATCCGTCTCCTCACTGTGGGTTGTCCAGCAGCATTTCCATTGTCACCACCCTCAGTATGTTGCATATGTCACCTTATAACAGCAATGGCAGCCCCTAACATTTCTTTGTCTCAGTAAAGCTTTTTCAGTTTTCACTTCTATTAGCTTACTGCTGTGTCTGTTGTGAGAAACATAATGGACTGTTGTTTGCAGACTTTTAAGTGCTAGGCTGGGCTGGGCTAGTGTACTGCCTGTGTAATTGCCTGATTCTGATTGTTTTCACCTGGTAGCTTCCTACTATTTGTTGTGCTTCCTTTTTCCTTTCTGTTTCCACAGGGGTGAGCGCCGTGCACACAAGCGCAAACACGCGCACAGCAGCTAACACGCGTACACACATGCTTACACGGACTAAAACTTGCTTATTCAGGTTAAAACGCGCACACACCAGTGCAAACGTGCTTACAACTCTTTAAACAGCCTTATACATGCTTACTCCGGCTTAAACGTGCGCACTCACGCTTACACGTGCACACTCTGTCTTACTCGGGTTTACAGGCACACACACGCATGCATACCAGCTCAGCAAGAAACTTTGGTGTTATCCATGGCATATGCCTTCCATTTCTTGCCTTTCCCTAGTCTACCTGTTGACACAGCTCTTTCCATGATGTGTAAATGACAGCTGACACATGTCACTCTGCTCCAATGAGCTTCACTTCTTTCATACATACCCTCCTCGTGATGTCACCTATCTTCTACTCTGTTACTCCCCTTATCCTACTCCTACACTCCACTGACTGTGCTCATTTGCTATGTAAACTTGCAATTCACTATCCTAACCCTCATTTACATAGGCTTGCCTACTAATGTTTGGTTACATCTCTTAGACTGAGCTTCCCCCCTTAGCACCCTCTACTCAGTGGCCATGTTGTCTTCAGCCTGCCATTCCCTTGCATTGTACATTAACAATTTAAATAAGATCCACATTTGTGGGTTTTAATTTTTAGTTTTCTGGGTTTCAGAGTGCAGCCCATTTTCGCGGTGGTGCGCTATGCTTAAACATTGGAAATCGGAGAAAAAAAATATTATTTTTCATATTGCATCAGGGAACATTTCCAATGGCCATATATTTGGCCATTGGCATGCTTGCTGCACTGGATGCAACCTTTATTTGGAGCTGTCAGCTCGGTTTTGCTATTTGCAGAATGGTACTCAGTTGTCAACTGAGTACATTTCTACAAATATTACTGCTCTTACTCGGACAGGTTCGGGTTTCCTGAATTGTAAATCTACCTCATTTGCATGCCTTTCACCTGCAATTGAGGTAATTTGCATATCCCAGCCCTGTCCGTGTAAGAGCCGTTTTAGGAGCTCTCTTGCACGCCCCTGCAGGCTGTTCCTGGATCGCTTGTTGAACATGATGGCTGCATGGAGTCTTACTCTACTCTTAGACTCCGTGCAAGCCATCGTGAATCCGGCCCACCATGGCTCAGTTCAAGAAACACTTGTAGTCCTTTTTTTGCAGCACTTTCTAAACCAGTTGGCATATTATAAACATATTAAAGTAATGTTATGTAACATTTGACATAATCTTAACTTTGAAAAGTATTTCACTAAGAAAACTGAAATAAGTCTTTCCTACCTTGAACATAAGTGATTATTTAACTGATGCTGACATCTGATAAAGAAAATATGTTTTTATTATTCTGTTACAATAACCACATTTTCCATTATGATTTCTAGTTTCAGAAATAGGCATGATTTACATTCTTTCACATGGCTGGATTCGCATTCAGCCTGAGGCAAGGTCATAACATCCCACTGCATCATGTACTCCCTACAAGATGGTGCTGAGTCAAGTGACAGTGACTGAAAGCCATGCAATTTTTCAGTATTGTCATAGGTTCATGGGTTCATAGGTGGTTACTAGGTCATTGGGCCAAGAGCCATTTAAGCCTAGCCAGTCTTACCATACATTTACTAAAATATTGCTGATGTATCAATACGCTTGGGAATGTTATGGTCTTATATATAGGCTTGTGCACATCAAGTGTTCACAGGTAGACTTGCCCATTAGGGGCATAGGTGCCAAAGCAGGGATAAATTTACAATTTCCCATCCACTGGTCCAAGTTACATTTGAATATGATTAGAGACAAGCTTTTCTTCAAATGCATAGGAAACCTGATCCAGAGAAAGGGTAATCTTTGAGACATAAACATGTCTCTCCAACATGTCCTGTTTATGTAGCAAACAAAGTTTAAGTCCTTAGAGCGTTATATACCATCATGTTTTAATCAATAATTTAACTGTTTTGAAATGGCCTTTTTTATTATAGTAGATCCACAAGAGAGCTAAGGACTCCTTGACCTTCTTCCACATAAATATGTATATTATGGAATGTTATTTCAAGTCAAAGGTCCACTTCTTAAATCATACATCCTAGAAGCCCTCATGTATAAGAAATATTCATATGAGAAAAATTGCCAACTTTGATGTGGGAGGTTGAGAGGGTGGTAGTCCCCTAAAATACATGGTGTAATGTAGTGATATTTTGCAGTTTAAGATAGTGGACTGTTAATTTAAGAGGTGATTTAAAATAATTTCAGCATGATTAGGTAAAGCATGGGCTTCATAAAGATTCACTATACAGCTGTACCTCAGACACAGGTAAATTATAGCAAGACAAAAGTTAATTATGGATGTGACAGTGAAAAAGTGTGTGCTGCCAAGAAAACTTCCCTGCCTATCCGCAATATATATTGAGCAGCACTGACATCATATTAACCCACTAAGCTGCATAGGTATCATGTGACTCACACAGCACAGCAATGTGTACTTCTTACAAATAGCATGCACAATAGCAAGCGTTTCAGCACAGTGGAAAAAATCTGAATGAAAAAAATATATAAATAAAAGAATAATATCTAATTTTGTGAAGAGGACGAGAGGATAACCATTTGAAATGTTGGGACCTGCTAGAGTGAGTCCTGAAATGTGCAGACTTAATGGCCAAAATATTGGACATATATATATATATATATATATATATATATATATATATATATATATATATTTATACACTAAGCCTGAGATGCCATTTCTCAGGTATTCCATTTTTTCAGAGGTATGGTGATCTCAGAGTTGGTATATGGGGGTGTCCTTCTGCAACAAGAAGTTTAACGGAGACTAGCAATTTTCCAGATTTGCTCTTCTCTTGCATTTTCTGTCCTTTTTTCGGCTTGTCGGCACTCAGCCTTTCTATTGCTGACATTTCAATATGGAATCTGTGGAGAGTACACATGCAGCTGACAATAACAGCAATAATGTGATGTGGGAAAGTAAAGTTACATGACAGTTGAAAAGAGGGCTGAGAACAGGTAGAGAGAAACACACAAAAATAACTTATAAGAGAAATGAGAATAGGGTTGTATATAAGTAGAAAAGGAATGGGTATATCGGAGACAAACAAAGGGAAAACAGAGTATGGAAAGGGGTAAATGACTTCAATGGGGGAAACATACAAACATTAATTATTATTACAAAAACTATAGTAGAACCAAACCACAGCCAGTATCCAATATAAAACAACTTTTAATGGTGGTGAGTGCTTTCGCGACAGACTTTGTCGCTTCATCAGACAACATACAAGAAACATCACAGCATATTTAAAAAAAACATCATAACCAATAGAAACTAAGCAACAATCTAACAATCAATTAAAACAATTAAATCAATTACAATATTAAAAGGGCAGTGAACCCCCAGTTATATTCATCTAACCAGGTTCCTTGCTTGTAAAACAGGTTTTATGGAAGCCTTATCATTAAGTCCTTTACCCCTGGTAGCTCTCATTCTGATTATCTATTCTAGCTCACTTTCAATTATGCCTGTTCTATTAACAATGCCCCCTCTCCTCTCATTACTTCTGACAGTTTGCACAACCAATAATCTAAACTTATGTGTGGTGTCATACATAGCTACATGCTTTGCAAGAACATTATTCTCTGCTCCCCTTGAAATATCGTAGATATGTTCTCTCATGTGGTCCTTAAATTTATGATTAGTTTTTACTTATGTAGTATGAAGAACATACTATGCAGTATGCCAGATAAACTAAATTACTTGTATTGCAGTTAGCAAGGGCCTTAAACTCTATAATCTTGCCCGTATCAGGATGCACAAACTTACTACTACTATCAACATATTGACAGAAGTTACATCTAGAACAGGGGTAGGTGCCTATACTATTAGTATTAACCTGACCTGATGGTTCCCTGGCATAACATAATAACCTCTTAAGAGATTCCTTATTTTTGTATGCAAAGGTTGGTTTATCCCCCACAATTTGTTTGATTCTTTCATCTGAACTTAGTATGGACCAGTTCCATGTAGCTATGTATGACACCACACATAAGTTTAGATTTTTGGTTGTGCAAACTGTTGGATGTAATGAGAGGAGAGGGGACATTGTTAATAGAACAGAAACAATTGTGCTGTAATAGATAATCAGAATGAGAGCTACCAGGGGGAAAGGACTTAATGATAAGGCTTCCATAAAACTTGTTTTACAAGCAAGGAACCTGGTTAGATGAGTAGAAGCGGGTTCTCTGTCCATTAAACATTTTAATTGATTTAATTGTTTTAATTGATTGTTAAATTGTTGCTTAGTTTCTATTGGTTATGATGTTTTTTAAATATGCTGTGATGTTTCTTGTATGTTGTCTGATGAAGCGACAAAGTCTGTCACGAAAGCGCTCACCACCATTAAAAGTTGTTCGATATAAGCTTTTTGTCCCCCAGCAAGAACCAGTTCTATATGTTATTTAAGTAGAATAATATTCTTTAAGTATAAATGTTAAAACCAAAATAATTTATTTATTTCATTTTTATATTGTTATTTTTACCAATTAAGGAAAGGTTATTCAATAAATAAATTATTTTGGTTTTAACATTTACACTTAATATTATTCTACTTAAATAACACATTGAAGAACTATGTATAGTTTAGTTTTAGAGCTGTTTGAATTATGTTTAATATTTATTATGTATGTTTAAAGCAGTTATTACGTTTAATGAAATGAACTTTGAACAACTACTCAAGTTACCTTCAAGGGAAAATTATACCAGTTAATTAGTTAATAATTTTTAGTTGTTCATTGTTTTTTTGGTTTTTGATTTTTAATCATATAAAACTCATTGGCTGGTACCCTTGATTATTCTGATGAAGTCCCTGTTTCTTGATGGTGGATGAAAATTAAAGTTTTCATAGCTTAAATAAACTGTTTTCGCCATTCATGTAGTTGACACTTGGTTTTCTTTCTGGAGTTGGCAGCCTTATTTGTTAGTGGATTTCTTTGGTTTGCTATTTTCTTGGATTTGGTCTTTATTTTCCTTCATTGGTTAATCTGTATTGTTCCCTTATCCCCTTCCTGAAATTTAAACAAAATCTGTCTGTTTAATAATACTGATCTGAAGAAGTCTAGAGCTGTAATGGATCATAATGTTTCCCTGTAGTTCATCAGAACTCTGCTTTTAGTTATTATTTGAAACAGTCACCAAACCCCTAGAAGAATGCTTCTCCATTCACACTGCTTTACTTGCAGTGTGCCAGACTTCTAACTGGCAATCAGATAGAGCACATTTAATCAGAATAAATGCTACCTACTCCAAATAACAAAGTGCAGCAAATGACATTTCTCAAGGTTCTGCCCTTGGTCCTGTTCCCTTTGGAATCTATTTCACTGACGTACCGGTAAATGCTAATACAATTTGGCTAACAAAATTCCAAGTGACTGCAAGCAATTTATAAACTCACCCTCAGATTCAACAATACTCCACCAAAGCCTTGATCACACTAATACTGGTGTCCTAGTCATGATCACACCCTAAATAAAAACAAATGTAGTACAGTTACCATTGGTAAAACTTCCTGCATGAGTTCACATAAATTGAACTTACCTTAAGAGTGACACCATGATTGGGATTTAGGAAAACTTACTTGGACAATAAGTTATCCTTAAACCTGCATATTTTTAGTGCTGCCAGAAAAACCCTTTGCTTGTCATCTCTTCTACTGTGGTTTTTCATCTAGATTTCAGTCCATCCAAATTCTCCCTTTCAGTGTCCTTATTTGCCCCATTGTAGACTACACTATTCCATTTGGCATATATGTCTTTAAACAATTCTCTAAACTAGAAAGACTTCTATATTTTATAACCAGAAGAATCCAAGGATTAAGAAGTAGCTCTTATTCAGGCAAAAAATCCTGTCTTTACTTTCTACAGACTATAGATTCTTGCAAAGTGATTTGTGCCTTTGTTTTCCAAGGTATGTCAAACCATGTTCTGTATTCTCTTTGGCCTCCTTTTCCTCATTTCTTGATCATTGCTCAGATTTTGGGGGTCTGTGCAGATTTTAATATTATCTTTCTTTACAACTGTTTTGTATGAAGCTGAAATCAGACAAGTAGTTATTTAAAATATTAACAGTGACATTAGTAATGGGAACTTTGATAGCCCTAAGTGGAATGGCAGTTCATTGGTTAGGATCTGAATGATAAGCTGTGATTCTGTTACACATATAACACAAAAATGCATTTCTGGACATTTTAAATGTTTTTCTCTACAAATAATCTGCAGACTGTAAGTCTGAAATTAATTTTAGTAGTTATAAACAAATGGAGAAAGGAATATAAGAGATTAAGAAAGTGGTTGAACAGTCACGTTATAGTATTGATAAAGTATAGGACTTTGTTAAAGAATATCACAATGATCTATTTCACTTGCCTTAGATTTTCTAAAACATTCTGTGGAAATTCCTTAGTGCTATGTTTCCAGGTTTTGTAATAGACAGACATAAAAATAAGCCATGAAGCATTTAATAAACTGCCATAAAATATACACATAGAACAATTATGATAGAAGGGGAAACATAGATGATCAGTTTTTTAACCAGTTTGTTGACTGGGCAAACCAGCTGGACAAATTGTCTCTTTTTATGGGTGACCAGGAGTACTGTTTGGTTAAGTGACTTGGTTAGATTCCCACTGTATGCAAAAGAAAGTGGAAGGAATGAAACTGTGTTCCATGGGGACAGCATTCGCTTCATTAACAGCTGAGAGTTTTAATTATCCATCCATCTAAAATCTCTTTTTCCCATTTTTACACATGGGGTCAGGGTGTCAGTTTAAAAGTCACAATCATTTAGATCCAAAGTTCGCACAGCCAGGTGGCTAGCCTTACCATGGTAGTTATTCCATACCACATACTCGCATGCATACTCAAATATATGACCAATTTAGAGTGCCCAGTCTACCTACTGCATATCGGTGCACCTGGAGGAAACCAATGTAAACACAAGGGAGACATGTACACAAGGGAGGTTAGTGTAATGGGCACAAGGGAGGTTGGCATAATGGTTAAGGTGTTTACCTTACAGACATAAGGTGCATGGTTTGTTTCTCACCTGGGGTAGTTAACTAGGCTTAAAATGGCACACAAAGGCACTTAGCCTAGCACTAATCTATGAACCTATGTATACTCCATACAGAAGGCACCCAGCCTGGATTTGAAAAAGAGAGCTCTTCTGAGAGCTTTAGTTCTCTACACTAAATGCACTAGCAGCTTCATTACATCTATACCTGTTTCTGTTGACTTGTTTAGTTTATTCAAATGCCATTATGTAGTAAAGTATTCTGGTACTGAAATGATTTATATAACATTTTCAGAAAATGAACTGGTAACTCTTTTCTAGAGAAAAACCTCATTCTGGGCAAATGACTAATTTCTACATTTCTTAGAAAGAGTTTTGCTTGCTGAGTAATTGATATAGATGCATGTGCATGCAGAGGAAATGTATTTAATGGAATTTATATGCTACAACAAATTAAATGGCATGATTCAGATGTATCCCATTAGTTCATGTATATACTTTATGCCAGAGGCTATTTATTATTTAGCAGAAATTCATAAATGGTTATTATTAAGACACTTGCTTTTAAGTAATTCAACAATTCTTTATCTAATGTACAATCTAGTATTCCTTTTTATGAATGAATATGTTAAAACACAGTCAGGATAATACTGCGTTATCAGAAGGCTGTTGACAAGTATACACAAGCAAACTTTGAGTGGTTTATGACCTACGCTATCTTATGACATTAAGAGAGTTCTGTAGATGCCCTACCTTTATTTTCTGTGGATGAAAAATACTGGAGGTAGAGATGTTCTCAGTTTAATAAAGAGGGAAATATTTAATCTACAATCATCATTATAAAAATAGTGGAAAATAAACATGAAACCAAAAGAATATTTATGTAGGCCAAACGTAAATGAAATACCAAATACAAAGGAAAGAATTAGACCTCATTTCTGTAAATATTAAAGAGGTAGATTATGTGGTGGATGCAAAATGATTTGTTCTGTTTTAAAGACTTGCTTTTATACCTGCCAGCTGCAGTGGATTTTGTATACTTTTATACCTTCATCTATGAACAATGTGATTTTAACACTTCTGTGGGCATGCTTGGACAGAATACGCAATCATTTTGTGCAAGATAGGACTTATGAATCATGTAAAGTCAGTACTGTCCTGACTAAAGGTTACCTAGTTGGATGATGCAGGAAATGAGCATGGAAACATATCTGAGTACATGAGTGATAATTGTGCATCTATTTAACTGTAGGCCAGACTCATTAATGCCAACACTGTGTACACCATTCTGAGAACAGACAACACAAGCATAACTCTCACCTTCTTCCTCCTAATTTTAGTTTCCTTATTGATTTTCTTGCAGTTTTAAATATCGAGGGAAGTTCACAAAGGATACCACAATGTGTAGACTATGTCTACACTTAGTATAACCTTTCTGGGTGAATAGACAGCACAGACATTTCTTAAATACAGATAGTGTACTCTTAGTGCACACCTAGTGTAAGCGTTCCTGAAAGAGGCCCAGGGAACACCCATCTACAGTGTCATCATTTTCATTCACGGCCTTTTGCAGTGGGTACACTGCTAAGATTTGCAGCTTCCTGACATAGGGAGGGCTATGAGATTTAACAATTGTGTACTCTTCTCATCTCAAATGCACAATAACTCTTATAGTTCCCATCTTTTTTCCTTTGAATAAATATACAATGTACATTAGGAAAGCATATCAGTAGTCATTCCTAAGCCTGTTTACTTCTTTTCTCTCTTTTAATAGATACTGGAAGTAGATGCATTTTTATCCTTCTTTAGGTCAGTTTTAATGATAATTCAAACAACTGCAGGAAAGGACAATGTATGATCACTGCTGTTTAGTCGACTTTTACTTATATGATCTACATTTAATATCCAAAAATAATTATAAAAATAGTTGTGTAGCTCATAATTATCTTTGTATTGTGTCACTCAATGGGATATAACAAAACAACCATGTTTGTCTTCCAGACCAGTTCTTATGGTCAAGTTCTCATGTGAGCTGTCTACAAAAGTAATCATTCACTGTTTCAGTTATTTGACTTTAAATATTTGCAGTTTAATTCTTCTTTGCTTACATGTGACTCAAATAATTCAAGTAGTACAGTATTTTGTGTTAACATTTAAGACCCCTTCTCATTACATTATCATTCCCATGTTGTGAGACGTTGACCGGCAGTGCATACCTTTAATGATGGTGATATTTAAGTGGTGATATTTTGCAGTACAACTTACATCTGTATTATAGATTTATTTATTGATTTTCCTCTGGGTAGGTGGGCTGATCATTGTATGCCCTTTCTTACAGTGACCAAGGCCACACTATCAAGAATACAAAGGGAACAAATAACACCTGCACATGTAAAGGAGATAAGCAAGTTAAATCGGTAATATAAATTAAACAATTGTGGTATAATGGAGATAAAACATCAACAAATGTGGCTTGCAAGAACTTTTTTGGTGTGTCTGCTTAAAAATGTATATTGCTAGGCATCTCATTGTCTTTGGGATTGTTTCCCTAGTATTCTTCCTGTTTTTTATGTTCTACATTATGCAGAGCTTTCTATTCCAGTATTTCTCAAATGAAAAAGCCATCCTACCTGGAATGGTCCAGGCCTCTTTCAGGGGAATCAGTCAAGGCTGGAGATGTTATGCAGATGAAATGCTAACTACTGTGCATTGTTTTAAAGTGAGATCAGACTAAATGTAAAGGTGTTGCAGCCAATGAATATATCTGGCGTCTATATCACATAGTCAAAGTTCCATAACTCCGAGCACCTAATGGTCAAACCATTATGTTTGAAGTTACAGAACTCTGATTATGTAAAAAAAAAAAACAAAAAAAGGACAACAAAATAAATTGTTGTAAGTAGGGGGGCAAGCGCCCCTGCACCCCCTACATGGTCAACTGCACCCCCACACCCCCACTACTTAAATATACCAACTCCGAGATCACACCACATTGAAGTAAATGGAAACCTCCACTTATGGAGATTTCCATTCAAACGCTCAAACTTTTAAAAATTCGAACGTATAGTCTCGACCATATGTGGTTTGAACTTGTAAAAGTTCGACTACATGATAGGAACCCATATATCTGTTCCAAAATTTTTCTTGTGTGTTTATATTTTATATTCTATATAAACCCTACTACTAGAATGCTGTATGCTGACTTTACTAAAGGAATTGTTAATCTATACATAACTTATGTTTTTATGGAACCTATATCTCTGTATGATATTATTGTGTAATTTCTTTATGACATGCTACTGGAGCTGTTCTCCCCGGGCCTCCGCTGAAAATTAATGTCCCGTCGGACTTTCCTGGTTAACAAATGTAAAATAACAAATGTAAAATAAAATAAAAAAATAATAAATTGTAAACATAAAGGAAACTATAAGTCATATCTTGTTTATTTTAAGTTTCTGTGTGTACTTGTGCATGTTTAAATGATATCACTAGGCTGCTGTGCTTGGATACAGCATAGCACACACTGTTTAGTACGGAAAAGTCAAAAGTAATGTTTTTAGTATCTAGGGTTCAGTGACATTTTTGTAGTTTTTGAGAGGCCCATTGTGATGGATGCTGAAAACCATTGGACTGCATGGAGCACAGCGATTACACTCCAAACATATGAAATGACATGCTTGTTAATCACCTTTCTGAGGTCAAATAAGTGCTTAATAAGCTTTCGGCAAGTGCCATTAAGATCTGTTAAGATCGGGTGTCGCACCAGGGATTAACAGGGGATATTGCTGGCTTGAAAAGAGCAGAGGCAGAATGTAAAACAGCTTTTAAAACCTATTTAGACTTTGGTCTTCCACACTTAATAAGCAATGTGACAGAAATGAATGTCTTAACAACTTTACAAATGTATGTTCTTCATAGAGAGACTGCATTTCTACCTGCTGTCTGTTTGGGAGCTCTGTGCTTTAGTGACTTTCAAAGCTAGTAAAACATTTCATGCTCCTACACTTTTCCCCTCTCTAACTGGTAATATTTGGAGCAGATAAAGTTGCAGATTCATAGGTTCATAGGTTCATAGGTTCATAGGTAGGTACTAGGCTATTGGCCCAAGGGTCCAAGTAAGCCTAGCCAACAAGGTTCCCTGGCTTATGTCACCCATGAAAGTTAATTTCCTGTGCCCATGTTGAGCAGAGCGACAGAAGTGATCCCTGGGGTGTATTTCCTATTTACCATCTACTCATCAAGATTTTTCTTGAAGAGTGCTAATGAGGAACTTTGCTTGACATAGATGTGTAGCTTGTTCCAGAGTATAGGAAGTCTCTTGGACAGGTATCTATCCCTCCAGCATGTCCTGTTTATTGTGGTGACAAGGTTTAGGTCCCTAGAGCATGTAGCTTGGAGGGATTGTGATTTCTTAAGGTGTAGCTTGTCCAACAGCTCTGGGTTTAACATAGCTTTATATGTTAGGCAGAGATCTCCTTGGAGTAGGCGATATGCTACAGAGTAAAGCTGGAGTTTTTTGAGATGGTCAGTGTAGGGCATTTGTTTGAGGCCAGTAATCCTCTTTGTGAGGTACTTCTGTGGCCTTTCCAGCTGCTGCAGATGTCTTGTGAGGTACATTCCAAAAGGGGGTGTTGTACTCTATAATGGGTCTAATGAGTGCCGAGTAGAGGGGAACAATGACCTCTTTTTTTTCCTGGATGAGAACCCTTTTGTGATGAGGTGTGCCACATAGAAGGATTTCCTGACTACTGTGGTGATGTGATTATCAGAGGAAAGACTACTGTCCACCTGGGTCCCAAGGTCTATCACACATTTGGCATTAAGTAGACTGCCATTTATGTGGTAGCTCATGGGTACAGAGTTTTTACCAAAGGGGATGTCAATGCACTTTTTGGCATTGAGCTTGAGGCCATGCCTCTGACACCAGGCATCTGTCTCAGTGAGGCCCTTCTGCAGGATGTCCACATCATTTGGGGACTCAGCTATGGCTCCTAGTTTGCAGTCATCTGCGAATTGCATTAGCCAGAATCCTTCTGTGTTAACCTGTACTTTAGAGAAGTAGATACCAAACAGGAGAGGTCCCAGGACTGAACCCTGTGGTACTCCACTTGTCACTGGTTTGAAGTCAGATTTGGAGTCTGCAACTTTTACAGTGTGGGTTCTGTCAGCAAACCATTTGGCAACCCATCTTGAGACATAGGGAGTTATACCTAGTTTAGTGAGTTTAACTATAATTCCATTATAGGGGATGGTGTTGAAAGCCTTGGTGAAGTCAAGATAGGCTGTGTGAACCACCTTACCCTCGTCTACGGCTTTGGTGACTGCCTCAAAGAAATTGATCAGATTCAGAAGGCATTCACAAACCCAAACTGGGTGGGGTCCAGAGTTTGGAGGTTACCAATGTCTTTGTTTATGAGTTCCATGATGATATGTTCCATGGCCTTGCAGACCAGGCTCGTCAGGCTAATAGGGCGATAGTTCCCAGGATCAGTGGTTGCCCCCCTTTGTGGAGTGGGATAACTGCTGCTTTGCACCATTCAGTGGGCATAAAGCCTGGCATGAGACTATGATTGAACATGGTGCTTAGGTGGGGAGCCAGTTCATTCTGAAGTTCATGTAAAATGCAGCCTGGGATGTTGTCTGGTCCCATGGATGCTGTGTTTTTGGTTTTATAGACTGCAGCTTATACCTACATAGATGTGATTACAGGTACTCTGCATTCTTCCTGCATAGATATGGGCCCTTTAGGGGGGTGAGAGGGGGGGTTAAGTTAGCACTGAACCTATCTGCCAGGATGTTGGCAATATCAGTTGGTTCTGTAATTTTCGTGCCGTTGTGCTGTAACTCAGAGCAGATCTGGGTGTTACCATTGAGATTCTTGACATAGCTATAGAATGCTTTGTGGTTTCCCTTAAAATCTGTGGTAATTCTGTTTTCATAGCTAGCTTTGGAGGATCTTATAAGGGATCTCAGTTTCTTACTGAGGCTGACCAGGCAGCTCCTCCACTCATGGGATTTTACTCTCTTTTGCAGCAGTTTCTTCCTTCTGTTGTAGAGTTTGTTTATGGCAGGGGACCACCAGATTGGCTTCCATTTTTTGGAGGATAGCATCTTGGTTCTGTTTGGGATAGCACAATCCATGCACTTGTGTAAGTGCTTATAGAGTGCATTTGTGTAGGATTCAGCAGTCGTAACTGCATTGTCCATCTGCATGGCTGTCATGAAGTTTGCTACTTCTGTCTTAAAAAGCATGAAGTTGGCTTTGGAGAAATTTTTTACTGTGGTTTCCTTAATGGTGGGAGGGGGCAGGATGCAGATATCTTGGGTGATTAGCTTATGGTTGGATCTGACCAATGAGGAATTGATTTCAGGTGTGGAACACTGGTCACTTATGTTGGTAATGACTAGGTCTAGGATATTGTTGCTCTGGTGGGGGTGTGGATAAGCTGATCCAGGGCACTGGAATTTATGAATTCCAGAAAGCGTTGAGCAAAGGAGTTGGTACATGAGTAGTTTTCCCAGTTAATGGTGGGGTAGCTGAAATCGCCCATTATTAGGGTGTTTGGTTGAACCCTAATATTTTCCAGTATATCAAGAAAAGAGGAGTGGGAATCCTGGGACATGGTGGGGGATCTGTAGCAAGCTACAGTTTGGATTGCAGTTTTGCCCAGAGTTAGTTGCACTTGGATAACCTTGGATGCATTATGTTGTGCAACTAGCCTGGAGGTGTGGATATCCTTAATGAATATGGACACACCTCCGCCTTTAGTGTTCTGGTCCAGGTTAGATGGCCGAAAAGTGTGGTATGAGTTATAGCCTGGTAGTGCAGGGGCGCTCTCTAGAGCCTTGAACCTGGTCTCAGTCACTGCACATATATTGATGTTCTCCATTTTAAGGAGTGCCTCGAGTGAGTACATTTTGAGATTTAGACTTCTAGCATTGAGTAGCATTACCCTGAGTTTTTGCTTGCCTGTTCCTGTTATGGTGGTGAGTTTGTCATTTGAACCTTGCCTAAAAAGGCACTATAGGGGTGGCAAGAGCTTTAGCCAGTATCCAGAATCCCAAGGGTGACAGGTGCAGGCCATCTCTGGCAAAGCATCATGGTCTGTCGACCATGTCATCCCAGGCAGACAGATACTGGATCCCCTTAGAATGATACCAGAAGCTTAGACAATTTTTGAAGTCGATCATTTTGTCCTTGTACTGTGGTATATCATTCTGGGTGATTGCAGAATGCTACTCAGGGCTAGGGTCATACCTGCCTGGGCTACAAGATTGGAGAGCTCTTCCATGTCTTTTTTCATGTAGTCCAGGGAGGTATGTCTCAGGTCGTTCACACCAACATGGACAATGGCAGAGTCATATTTGTACTTGTTGTGGAGTAACCTGAGTGCATGGGTTATGTGGCAGATCCTGGCACCCGACAGGCAGCTGACAGTAACCTTCTCCTTGTTTAGCCTGGTGAGTGGGACATCGGTGTGCCTGACTATAGAGTCACCTATGTCTAGTGTGTTGGGTGCATTTGTTTGCCTTATAGGCTGTGGTTTATTGGCACACTGAGTCTGTGGGCTATGAGCCACCCAGGTCTGACATCAAGATTCACTCCACAAGCTTCAGTTTTGAGGTGAATTTTATGGCATCCAAATCTTGATCACATAATAAGTTGGTTACAATCAAGAGACCAGATTCCAGCACATACAAAATACAGAAACTTGGAATTCTTTGCCATACAGTGATTGTGGGAACTCTTTGTTGATGATATTCTGCTGCTACATCAGTACTTTTGTTACAATGTATATTTCACATTAATCTTGCTGCTTTCCTGTTGAACTGAGCTACTTCTATAATTCTAGCATCCATAGCTAGATGTTGTTTTCATAGGTTTATAGGCATAAATTGGTATAATGACTACCAGGGCCTTTATAAGCCTAGCCATGCAACCCAACCCAATTGCGGTTCCTTGTAATATGTGCATCTTAATTGGAAGAAGATGTTTGTTAGGTGGGTATGTTAAAAGATTGTTAAAAAGTTATGCTGTGTATGATAATTTAGTAAGGGAATGCTTATTGTCAGCCTCTGTCTATAGGAGACATGGGGGACAGTCTTGGGATGAATTTATGATTACCCATCCAATGTTAGTTAGGGAATGTTTACTGCTGTCCTCTGTCTAAGAGACATGGGGGACAGTGCAGGGATGATTTTACAATTTCCTATCCAATGGTCAATGCTAAGTTTGAATAGGGTCAGGGGTGGACTCTGCTTCACATGGACGGGGAGCCTATTCTAGAGCATGGGAATCCTTTGAGCCACATATCTGTCTCATCAGTGTGTTATATTTATGTCAAACAAAATTCAAATCCCTGGATCTAGTGTTTCTGATGCTGCTTGTTTTGCAGATGTGCAAAAGCTCCATCAGGGCTGGGTCCAAGGATGCCTTATATGCCAAGTACAGATTACCTTTCAACAACCTGTAGGAGACTGAGTATAAAGACACGGCTCTAAGGTGATCTGTGTTAAATTTGTACCTCTCAACTGTACTGATTTCCTTGGTATTTACCATATTTGGGTTTGAAATAATAGGGAGCCACAAATTCCTGAGTGGCCATCTTAAATTCTGATTTTGTTTCGTTTTTTATTTTCATTTTTTATGTACATGCTGATGTCATCATACATCACCAGCATATTTCATGGCATTGCCGATCCACACCACGTGCAATAAAGTGACATTGCACTTCACCTCACTTCTAACACAATAAAGGTATTAATATTTTATGCATTTGTGTTGTCAGTTTAAGATTGTGACAGCAATGGACTCTTCAGTCTTCAGATTCATGTATAACACTGTTATTATTGTACTTAGTAGCAAAACAGTGGCCAGCGGGAATAAGTCTATGGCCAAGAATGTGGTAGGTGCAGTTTCAGACAGAAGAATTGTATGGAGTTTGATGTTTTCAGTGAAGTTGAGAAAATGACACTCATGTCAGCATCCAGAACTACTTGGAGGAACATTGTTTGTAGCACAGAAAAAACAGTAAACGTCCTGCATGTTTCACTGTACAGCTCATCTGCTCTGTAAAGAGGTTGCTTACACTTCATTTTTCACTACCCATTATTATACATTTTTATGAATTTGTGAAAAGAAAAACCGTGAAGCACAATGAGTAAAATAAAGAAAGTTAGTGCTATTAAAACCTTTTTTGGAGGATTTTGGAGGACAAGGTCTTGGAATAACAGGACATCCTCTGGATATGGTTAAAGTAAGTTATTCTTCCTTCTGTCTGTGTTTTTGTTCAACATGTCATTCACTGCATAAATGAAATGAATAACAAGGCAGTTCAGATTCAGCTACACTTGATTTAAGTGCTTAAATTCATGAGTGCTTTAAAATATGTTTCTTTGCCCCTCTTTTTGCAGCGATAAACGTAAGTTAAAGCTAGCATTTAATACAGTACCTTTCCTTCATCGTGCTTGAAATAGTACTTTAGGTGGGCTTCACAGTTCACACTATTTTGTTCACATATCGGGAACTGTTTATTAACTTTGTTTATAACTTATCTCTAGTGGCCTTTTTGAAGTTGCTGGGGGGCAGCAGAGCTGTGCTGGGTATGGTATGTCTTGCATGTGTGTTGATATCTGTGGCACAAGGCAGTGTCTGTGAGCATGAGCATTCAGTCAGCATTCTGGGGAATGGAAAGTAAAAAAAAAAAAAAAAAAAAAAAACACGTTACGATACAGCCAAGACTCAAGCCAGGGAGGCAGCCAAAGAGGAGAGGAGGACTACAGGAGTTGTTATTGCACTCAGCATGCACATATTTTATTTATTTATTTGTTTGTTTGATTGTTTTTGTTTTACCAGAGTTTTTTTTTTCTTTTTTCTTCCATCCCAGTCAGTTAGGATTCTACTGAATCTGGGAAGATGAGCCATGGATGGCAATACAGATTAATAGCAGCAATACTTCTGCAGACTGAAGCATTGAGGAATGAAACAAGTCAGAAGCAGACTACGACTGTTATCTGTCTCAGTCCATAACCGTATGCCAGCAGGATGAAGAAATTTACTTCCTCTTCAAGGTAAAAGAATTTAACTTAGCTAACTGGAAATGGAAACTGAAAAAAGGAAGGAAGTGCAAGACAGTACAGTGTGTCAAGGGGGGGCAAATGACAAGTGAGGTGATGGTGGTGTCTGGTAATCTTATTTCAGTTATATGCACAGTTAAAGCCCATACAAATAAAGGTTATCCTTTTCCATCTGTTGTAGGGATGGGACATATCAGAGGACTCTGCTATTACTTATTATATTGGGGGGTAAGAACTAGGTTTTAAACCCAAAATTGGATTATTTCTCCCTCCGGTTAACAGTCTTCTGAGTCAATCCCCTTTGCACAAGATATATTTTGATAAATGGCAGGGTGTTGTTAGATAACAGCTCATCCTTGTACAGTTCTCAGAGCAGACTACATTTCCCTTATATCCTTCTGTATATTTATTTCTGTTGACATTCTTCTTAAGTGCACTTTTGATTACTCCATCATATTACTCATGGTCTCAAGCATGCAGCACATTGACAGCTATCTGGCTTGGAGGGCTGCACACACTGTTTCTGGAGGAAATTAAGGTAGACATTATCAGGAAGGGGCATCAGTTTCAATGAGGGGGAGCCTGAAGCAGTTGGATCTAAAGTGGCTGCCAGTTAAGGGATGTGTAGCTAGGCAATGTGAACATACAGTAGCATGGTGGCATAGTATTTCCAGAGTAAAATACACATGTGAATGGTATTATCTGGCTGCAGCAGTGGGTACACATATCACTCACACCTATAGTGCATTTTTGTATACTTCCAGTTAACACCCATAGCTCCTTATGGCATCTTTTTTGATCTGGCTTCTTTAACTATGCGACTTACCAGTTAGTAATAGGCAATAATAGAAAAGGCAAGAATTTGTTAACAAAATGGCACTAAGATTGTTAATCTAGGATGCCTTGCAGTGGAGAAATTAACCACTGTTTCTCATTTATTATTCATATTTTCATAGTTATGATCATATATTTATAACTGAGAAAACTAATTGCTGTTGAAAGTTATGGTGTAAAATACCATGGTGAGAAACAGGACAATTCACTGTCAATGTCCACATGTATCACACTGTAGTTGAAATACTGCTAGTTGTTTGTTAGCAATTATGAAAATAAGCATTATTTCCAGATGTACTTAATATTTAAAAAAACAAGTGACTTAACAAACAGCTGCATGGTCTCTGGTGAAACCTTAGATGCTGTTGAAGAAAAAATGTCTTTGATATTTACACTTTTAAGTTGCACATCTTGCAAGATATGTTCACTGTTATTTAAATTGCTAATTATACAGTTAAGCATGTGTTCTTATTTCTGTAACTATCTAAATAAACATGCACTTAGAGAAGAATTTCTTGCTGTCGTGAAAACTTATGTTTAGTTAATCAAAGTGTTCTAACAATATATATGTATGTTATATATTTTCCAAGATATGACAATTTGTTTGCGAATTTTTAGCAAAAAATATAATTCTGGGTTTGTGTGAATTAATAATATATTCTAGTATTTATGGAAAATTATGAATACACTGAGTATTATCAGTACAAAGAACACTTCTTACTGATAACATTGTACAGTTTTAATATCTTTTGCTGTTCACAAAATATTTACATTTGTTTAGTTGATACTTTTAAGTTGATTTTCTGAAAATGCTGTGGAATGCAAGGCTGCATGTAGGCTGTTAGAGGTGTGACATTCCCTACCACGTAGGTGTTAATGAATTATTATGATTCAGTAATGTAGAAGGAACTAGCATCACATGACTTTTAGTATGATAATTTGCTGGATGAAACCACCAACCACATAATTCAATTTGTCAATGCAGATGGTATGATAAAGATTCCCAGAAGACTTTTTGATTAAATGCTGTTTTTACATCTTAGAGGTTATCACCATTATTAGAGACTAGAGTTTTGAGAATCTGCTGCGTAATCCATGCTGGATTGCAGCTTACTTTGCTGACTCTTTCCAGCATTTATACTTTGAATTGTGAGGATGAGGAAGCTGCTAAGCACCTCAAGGCTTGCCTAAAGTCAGTTCATTCACTTAGGTTATATTCTACTGAGTTTTTTTTTTTGTATCTGAGAATGCTCTGGATCTTGATAGACCCTCCTTGTTGGTGTACTAGTGAGTGGGATTAGGAGATCTCTGGGCTCTTGACTTGTCCAATCTGGTTTAGTTTTTGGCAGAAGGAGAGCTCAGAAGGAGATCTTGGAAGCCATTATTATGTCATTGTTTAAACCTGGAAAAGATCTATTAGATGTGGTGCCAAGTAAGTCTCTCTCTCTCTCTTACTAAGATGAGAACAAAAGTCTGGCTAAGATGTTAGATTCAAGGTTGGACAAGGTATTTTCTCACTAATGTGTAAGAATCAGGTTATTTCTATCAAAGGTAAGTAGTCTGACTCTCACCTTCTGGTGGCAACAAATATTTCAGTATGTCAGATCTTTATGGTAAGCAATGAAACATTTATTTTTATAAGGTAAAAAATATTCATAGGCTCATAGGTTCATAGGTTGGTACTAGGCTATCGGTCCTATGGCCTATGCAAGCCTAGCCATAACAATTCCCTGGATATTTCTTCCCACAATATTTACTTCCTTGGACCTCTGTCTAGCAGGGCAACTGACATGATCCCCTAGGTGAATTTCCTATCTTCCATTCAATCGTCAAGGTTCCTTTTGAAGAGGACCAAGGAGGCACTCTGCTTGACATGTATGGGCAGTCTATTCCAGAGTATGGGGTGTCTCTGGGTCAGGAACCTATCCCTCCAGCATGTTTTGTTTATTGTGATGACAAGGTTTAGATCACTGGAGCGTGTGGCTGTGAGGGATTGGGATTTCTTTAAGTGGAGCATGCCCAACAGCTCAGGGTTTAACATGGCCTTGTATGTTAAGCAGAGATCACTACTGAGTAAACAATATGCCACAGAGTATAGCTGGAGTTTTTTTAGATGGTCAGCATAGGGCATCTGCTTTAGGCCTGTGATTCTTTTAGCACGGTATTTCTGTGGCCTTTCCAGCTGTTGCAGAAGTCTTGTGAGGTACATACCAAATGGGGCTTTGTACTCTATAATGGGTCTAATGAGGGATGAGTGCAGTGGGACAATGACCTCATTTTTTCTGGGTAAAAAGCCCTTAGTGATGAGGTGTGCCACATAGAAGGATTTCTTGACTGTTGTGGCGATGTGGTTATCGAAAGTGAGACCATTGTCCACCTGTGTCCCTAAGTCTGTCATCACACTTTCAATGTTTAGTGTACTGCCACCTATGTGGTAATTCATGGGTACATAGTTTTTCCCAAAGGGGATAACTATACATTTCTTGGCATTAAGCTTGAGCCCATGGCTCTGGCATCAAGCATCTGTTTCTGTGAGGCCCTTTTGTAGTATATCCACATAATTTGGGGATTCAATAACGGCTCCCATCTGTGAACTTTGTTAGCCAGAGTCCCTTAGTGTTGGCCTGTACTTCAGAGAAGTAGTTGCTAAACAAGAGAAGTCTCAGGACTGAACCCTGAGGTACTCCACTTGACACCTGTCTGGAGCTGGATTTGGACTTGTCTACTTTTACAGTCTGGGTTCTGTCAGTAAGCCAGTTGGCAACCCATCGAGTGACATAGGGATTTATACCCATCTTAGTAAGTTTATCTATGATTCCAGAGTGGGGGATGGTGTCAAAGGCCCCATAGAAATCAGACAGGACTTTTCTTTAGTTACCCCATGTCATGAACTTAGATTTAAAGAGGTGTATGTTGAAGCTGTCTGTATGAATCCATCCATAAGGCTTAGATGCAATGTGGTGCTCTCACTTTCTTATGAAATTTTTAAAGGACATGACAGAGGTTGCTTTTGTTCTTCCATCTGTTCTTACTTGTTCTTAAACTGCAGTTACAGAGAGTACTGACACAGAACAGGACATTTTAGTTTTATGCAAGTGCAAAGCTTTACAAAAGTCGAAATCTTAATGTAAAAAATGTTCTTGCTATAGTTGGCGTTATTTTTGTGTTTTTCAGCTTGTGTTTGAATGTTGGTATCCCACAACTCCACTGATATGGGTGGAGTCATATTATTATGTATGCAAATGTTATGTTAATTAATGTCCAGATTTTTGGCCAGTTGTAACTTCTTTTCAAGGCCTTTTGTCCAGTTTCTGATCTCTCCAGGTTGAGAGTTATGGTTTTAATGCCCTGGATTCTCTTGGTGAGGAACCTCTGTGGGTATTCTAACTGTTGCATATGCCTAGTCAGGTACATGCCGAATGGGACATTGTGCCCAATGATGAGTCTGATAAGAGCCTAGTAGAGTGGTGCTATACCTTTCTCAGACCTGGATGCCATACCCTTACTTATAAGTTGGCCACCATAGAATGATTTTCTTACTACCTTTGTTACCTGTTAGTCAAAGACCAGATTACTGTCTACATATGTTTCCAGATCTCTAACTACAGGGTCATCTCTCATGGGGTGTCTTATCAATGGATTAATTGCCCTAGGTGGGCATTTTCTTAAACGGCAGTATAATGTACTTCTTTGGATTGAATTTTAATGTGTGGTTTTGGCACCAGTCATTTGTTTGCTAGACCTTCTTGCAGGATGTTAGTGTCATGGGCAGAATTTCTGATGGCTCCCAATTTGCAGTCATCTGTGAACTCGGTGAGTCAAAGGCCCTTGACATTAGCCTTGACCTCTGAGAAGTAGATGTTAAACATGAGTATGCCCAACACATAGTCCTGTGGCACTCCAGTGATGACCTGCCGCTTGGTGGAGGTGGTCAAACTAATTCTGACATCTTGGGCCCTATCTGTGATCCAGCTGGTAATCTAAGAAGCTATGTAGAGACTTATACCTAGTTTGGTAAGTTTGTTCACAATACCTGAGTGGGGTATTGTATTGAACATTTTAGCCAGGTCTAAGCAGGCTGTATACACCATTTTTCCATCATCTATTGCCTTGGTCACATTCTGAAAGAAGTCTACCAGGTTAAGTAGCCATGACCTTCTTATGACAAAACCATACTGGGATGGGTCCAGTGTCTTTATGTTGTCAATGTCTTTGTTGATCATTTCCATGAAAAAAATAGCCTTGCATATTAGACTAAGCAGACTAATGGGTCTGTAGTTTCTTGGGTGGATAGATATTCCACCCTTGTGAAGGGGGATAACCTTTGCTGTCCTCCAATTGATTGGGATATAGCCTGTTTTGAGGATATAGTTGAAAGATGACTCAAGCTGTCCTGATAGGTCATATTTCCAGCTATTTAGGGATATTGTCAGGCCCCACTGACATTGTGTTTTTAGCCTTAATGAGTGCCACTATGACTTGATCCCTGCTGAGAGTTAGGGGAGGTTATGCTGTTAGAGATTTCACAAGGAGTGTCGGAGGAGAGTGGGGGTAAAGTTTGAGCTGAATTTGTTGGCCAGCAGATTCACTGTGTCACACTGCTCAGTGAAGGTGGTACCATTTACT